>NW_010173962.1:0-10703 GCF_000695765.1 Mesitornis unicolor
TGAAGTAACAAAAAACTGACGTGTGCCTTTTGGTGTGGGAGCTGTTGCCATTGTTATTCAACAGGAAACTTTGGGAACTGTTTTTGCTCTTGGGACATGTGATACCTGTTCTTATAAACACGCACAGAAACATGTTTTAAGCTGTTTGTCTAAAATGAAAGAGGCAGCTGTGGGAGAAACTGTAAACCCATTTTAGAAATCTTACTACTCCCATTCTCCAAGGGAGCTGAGTGCAAAGCAGGACCGGAGAAGACTTGGGGCTGAGTTTGGGTCCCAACGTGTGCTTAGGAGCAAAGACTGGTAATATTTGCTGGCATCGTCTGACTCAGTAGCAACGCACAAGATTTTTGGGAAACCTCCTTCACTGTACATGGTCCTGGCAAAAATAATGGATGAGTTAATTTTCCTGGGACCAAGACCCTAAATTTTCTGTGGCACTTCCCTGCAAGTCCTGAGAAATTTCTCAGGTGCAGTTACCTGCCAGAGAGGCACTCTTGGCTCCCCACCAAAGCTACCTATGTGGTTTAAATAGGTTGCAGCTGCCTTTCCTTTCAGGTGCTCATAAAAGCCACATGCTCTCCTGCCAAGAGTGCTCCTGAGCCCCTTGCAGAACTGCTGGAGAGTTTCCTGAAGCCCAAAGTGGGGCTGACCTTTTATGCTGAAGAAGCTGGGTTTGCAGCTGATGAAGTCTGCTATTTCGGTGAATGACGTTCTCAGGAGTTTCTTCTTTCGGCCTTCTCTTTTGAACACCATTTTTCTTACTCTCCCAGAGGTACATTCTCTGCCCTATTAAGTCTCCTGGAGTGCTGTTCTCCCCAGGGTGAGGCAAGGAGACCATGAAAGCCCCAGTAGTATATGAGCTTGGCTTCAGGAGACTTCACAGGGTCCTTACTGCCCTGTCATGCAACAAGGCATGTAGATGTGGTGCTTAGGGACATGTTTCAGTGGTGGACTTGGTAGTGTTGGGTTAATGGTTGGACTCAATGAACTCAAGGATCTTTTCCAACCTAACTGATTCTGTGATTTGAAGATGATAGAAGGCCTTCTCTGGTAGGAGAAGAGGAGGAAAGGCCAAGACTCCCGACTGGGAGCTAGTTGGAGGAGAAAGCTATTTGGAAATTACCTAATGGGAAAAGTCATGTGTGCATAAAAGGAAAAGATGGGGTTGTTTATTCATTCCTGGTTGTCTGTGTGAGTTTTAAGCTGGGGAAGCTGGCTGTGAATCTTTTCTTAGCTGTGATCTAAGACTTTCTGTCTCTTTGTATATGATCCTCAAAGCTAAGAAGAGGTATCTTCTGAAGTGTGGGTCCTTCACTTCTTAAAACATTTCCACTCTCCCAGAGGGGCACCTCCAGTAGAGGAGGATGAGCTGATATGGACCTGGCTTCTCCCAGCAGCCTGCTCAGAAGGTGCAGCTATGGAAGAGGAGACATCTCCTTACCGGGTACAAGGTTGGTCTTAAGATATGGGGTTACAGGTTTCTTTTCTATTTCTTGTCCGCATCTTGTCAGATGGGCAGAAATAGTGTGTTGTGGCTTGATGCTGTTGGGAAAAGTAAGTCCATATCAGATCTTATAGAGACACCATAATGGGGCTTCCAGTAGGGCTGGGAGCTTGTGGATAAGAGCACCTTGAGTGCCTGTTCATAATGCTGCAAGCTGTGGTGTGTTGTGAGGCTTTCTGAAAGTGTTTAGATAACTTAAAGGGCCCCTTATGGCATCTAGGGAGACAAGATTTGACATTCTTTAGTCAGCGGTTTGACAAGGAGAACATTTGTATTTAATTAATACTGCTCTACAGTAATAGGTACGAGGCTGTGGAAAGCTGAGCAGGGATGAGAGCAGTGTTGCCCAAGTCTACCAATGCAGAAATTATTAGTTTAACGGGGCATGAAATTATCCATTCTGTTTTCTTCAAAGGTAATCGTAGCTCACAGTATAGTCTGCCATGGCTGATGAAACCCTGTCATCAGCAAGAAACCCAAAAACGTTGGCCTTCACTGTAGGACTCTGACATGTAGCTCTGAGGACTGTTAGTAGATTATCTGCCCTGGACACCAAAAGGGACCAAAGACTGTTCCCTGGCAAAGCTCACCTGGCTGTGCTTTCATAACTACTTTTTCCTCCCTATTGCTCTCGGTGGCAGGGCATTTGGAGGGCTGCCATGAATAACATGTTTTTATCAAAGCAGGTGGGGTTTCTGCAAGGGTCAATGGCCACAGAACAGGTTTGTTGCATGTGCCTGTGTGGCAAGTGGGAGGAAATGCTGCCAGTTCAGCAGCAGAACTGCAGATCCAGATGGAGAATCCAGAAAATGCTGCATTTGGTCTCTGAAATCGCCAGTGCCTAAGGCATGGGAAATGAGAGACTTCACAGCTTTCTTAGAGCTGATGGATGATAGTTGGTAGTAAATTGATGGATGACTATACGATCCTCTAAGGACCTGTTTTCAGTCCTTCCCAGGAAGGAAAGCTAGGTGGCTGGGTTCCCAGGCTGCTTTGGGCATACAGGTGTGAGAATGAGACAAAGATATTGCTGCAGATACCAAACAGACTTTTGTATCTGCATCCTCATTTTGTTCCATTCAAATGGTTGAAAATTTGTCCGAACTCAGAACTGCTTCAGAGTAAAATGGTCTATATCCAAGATGTCTTAAAATGTAGGTGCTTACGTGAATATTTGAAGGTCCAGTAGCCAATGAGTGATAAAAGAGTGAACAGAAATTCCCCCAGCTCCCCCAATCCAATCAACAGCAACATCTCAGACCCTTGTAGTCAATTTGTGGCTGAATAGGAAGTCAAAACAACATCCCAAATACTGGCTTTTAGCTCAGCCTTGAAAGCTGTCCCATTCCCACCCCATTTTAAGCCCACATCAGCCATTCTTGACTCAGCATCCTCTGCTATCTTCTCTGTGGTGTCAGGGTTGGGGCAGAGGCTGTATTCTTCAGCAGAAATAACAGCAGGAGAATTTATTTGTCTTGCTATTGTGCAGATGGAAAATTGGCTGCTCATCCAGTGTTAATTAGATGTGGCTATGTGGCAAGTGGCCCTTTTCTGAAGTGCCGCCATAAAAAGAGATGCTGCTGAATGTGAAAGAAAGGGGGAGAACTTTAAGTTAAAGTATAAACATAAACCACTTGCAAATATGTGGCAGTAGACTGAAATTACAGCTGTTAATGGCCTCATATGAAATGACTTAGAACCTGTTACTTAACCAGCCTGTCAAGTCTCGCAGTAATTGTTCTGGCATTGAAATCAATGACAAAACTGTTGCTGATTTTCCCAGGGACCAGGCAAGAGTGCCGATACTTTCTGTTTATTGGCGACTTTAACTGAATTGTGAGCTTTAAAAGGAGGGAATAAAACCCTGGGGCTGTTCTACATATGTTTTTACACCAGCATAACTTGAGTTGGACAGAGCAACTGTGATTTCTACCTGCCTCTGATACAGAGGCCCTACCAGCTTGTATTTCTTCTATGCCTTAGGGGTCTTCAAACTAGGAGATCGTTTTATGAATAACATCTTTAAACAGTAGTAGGGTGGTGGAGGGCTCTTGATGAATTTTATCCTGTCCAAACTAGCTTGACTGCAAAGAAAAGTTTGTGACAAGTGAGTAGGCTGCTGTACGTGGATTAGTTCTGCATTGCCTGGTAGCAGTGGCTGCAAAAGCAAAGGTGCATGGCTCATTCGTAAGACTTCAGAGGTTTGGGTTCTTTGCTTTAAAAAGGGAAAGACTAACACAGCCACAGTTTTCCTTCAGCAGCACTTTGTTCTGATGGTGCATTTTTTGATGTCAGGGGAGGGAGTGGTGGCCAAAGCAAACCACACATTAGGTGCTGACAAGTGGTTCCTGACACATTTTAAAAATAAGCTCGTTGTGGATTGTTGAATTCTTGCAGTATCTGCATGCTGGCTCTCCTTTCTCTCCCTATAAGCTAACTTGACTATTCAATGGAGAATGGATTTCACCAAAACAAATTGATATTTTGTCCCAGGATATGAAGTTGATTTATAGTTGATTCTATGATTTATTGCTTCCAACCAATGCAACAGTTGAAATGTCAATTTATATTATCTTCCTTTCAAACCTATATTAATAGTGATCCTCTGAGCCATTGTTAAAGCAGCAGAACAAAAGATGACTGGGAGAGATCTCTGGTCACCTGCTGTGGGGAGCTCAGGCTCCAGAAGCCATGACAGAGCATGCTTCCCAGGGCTTTCATTTATTTCTTTGGAAAAACCTCTTTGTTGTGTCTAAAGCTTTTTAAATGCCACATTAAGAAGGGAAGTGATTACTGTTTCCTTGCCTCCTGTCCTACTGGTCCTGGGTCTGCCTGGCATACACTTTCCTCCCTGAAAAAACCCTTTTGCTAAGCATGAGTAACAGATGCCAATCTTCGTCAGCATGTGTTGGTATATAACGTAGCCCAGAGCGATCAGATTTACTTTGACTTCTTCATGCCACACTGGTTCAAGGCTCAGATTCACCAGTCTACAGGAACACTAATGAATTTTCAGCATTTGAGCTGGGATGGATCACTAGATGGTCACTGGAAGTTCCACTTACGTTTTGGTTTGGTCTTCTTACTCTTCAGGAAGTAGACGGGAAAAATGGATTTTTAGTATTTTTTTTTTCATTTTGCCCAAGCTTCGTCTAAAAATAAACCATAAATGTAGCACTGTAAGTGGCTGTGTCATTATGAGCTACCTCTGAAGTGCAAAGGTCCTTGATATATTCTTCTAGAGGGCAGATTAGCCTTAGATTTAATTTCAAATATGAGTACATCCCTGTCCTTTCAGGAAAGTTTTACCATTTTCCGTACTTGCTTGGAATCTGTACGACCTTTGCAACACTTCATTTATGAGTAATGACATAACAAGATTAACATTGATCTTTCTGCAGCAAAGGTGCTCCGCTACCTTTCCCCTGAGGCCTATAGGCTGCCATTGAGTACAACTAGTACCGCATAGTTGAAATTCCATACTGAGCTTAATGCATAGGTAGCCTGGAAAAAAACAAAAGGGTATTGACTTATTTTGTGGTATCTACTTGATGGCACACAATTTCTCATTCATTGAACATATGCAAAGTAAGATAGAGCGTACATATACTGATAGACAAAAGACAACACAGAAACTAGCTTTAAAATTTGCAGATGGTGTTCATCATCCTTTCAGTATTTTTCTGTTTGCTAGCCATTATCACTGCTTCATTTTTTTTTCTAATATATGAGTACTCTGAAGGGCAATTGACAATTGACAATCTGCTGTGGTCCTCCAGCATGAAGCACCTTTGATGGTAAGAGAGGGAGTGAGGAGGTCACTCTCCTTCAGCCCTGTGTCAAGGGAAGAGGGGGAACGAAAAGGATTTGGGGAGAAGAGCAGAAAGGAGATACATCAGGGACAGGACCACCTGGAAGGCAAGGAAATGGGCTAATTTCTGCAGTTATTGGTATCTCGTGGGGTTGCATGGGTTAATTTAAACTGTATTTGTGCTGCAGACCAGCCCCAGTGAAGCCAATATTCCAAATGGCAATTTGCTGCAACCTTTGTTTCAGAAATGCTCCTCTTGAAGAACTGGGAAAAAGTATTTCATGAGGATATAATTGTAACTGGTGTAAGGCAATCATGCATGTGATGATCTGCAAGGAAACTGTAATTAAGTAGTAACTTCACAGTGAGTGTGCGTCAGTAGTCAACAGCTTCATTTTAGTAAGATTTTTTACCTTTGGACTTCAAATACATACTCCAAATATATGCAGCCCTCCTGCTTTTGGGACCCCAGGTACCACCTCTGCTGCTGGCTAACAGCAACACACTTAGCAGGGAAAAAACCCACAGCTGTGAAAGTCTCCCTGGGGTCCTCACCATAAGGGAAAAGGCTTCGGTAAGTCCACATCGCAGCTCTGTGTGGCTCACAGGCTCCTGTTTTGTCTGTGAACAAAAGCTCACATCAGCTTCAAAATCCTGCTTGAACTTCCAGAAAACAAAAGGTGACATTTTCTTTCACCAGGTTTGCATGCAGGCTGTAGCCATAGCTCTGGGCGGGCAGGCAGCAGGGTTAACACAGTCCCTCTCCTGTCTGTCACCACTATAAATCCTAGCCAAGACCTTAGCCAGGCAAAGGTGGGACTTGTCGCCAGGTACGTGACAGGGTGGCAGGTGTGCTGATATATTAATTGAAAAGCGTAAGGAGTCAATAGCTTTTGAGTGCAAGTTCAGTAGTGCTGGACTATTTTCCTTTGTTGGGACAGAAGAAAAAGGCTTATTTAAGAGCTATTTTCTTTCCCTCCTTTCCCCCAGATATTTAAAATCCAGGTTCCTTTAAAAATGCGTTGCACCAAACAGACTGCGTGTGCAGAAGGAGAAGGGATGGGACTCTATTTTAAACCATGTACTGTATTGCTGCTCTGATACAGAGGGAATGATAGCATACAATATACCTGGGTTAAATTTTTCTCAATCACTTGGCTGGAGAAATTTTTTCTTTTCTAGTTCAAATCTACATGACAGGTGGTGGTTCTGTTTGCATGAACTGAATGTTGAAGACACCAGCTTCAGCTGATGTTGTCAATGTGTTTGAATCCATTTTTCTTACCTGAGCTTAAAAGCAGTTTAAGATCTTAGTAAAACTGCTTCTGAGAAAAATATTACTCTTTTTCATATAGCTAAAAATCTATCCAATTTATTTTTCCAGGTCAAAACTTTGATGAATATTATACAATGTAGGAAAAAGAGTTTCAAAGAAATGGGTACGGTTCCTTCCTTATATCATAAATTCTTGCTTAGGTCTGTTAAACAGCTCTTAGCAAACATAGGCACGTTTTTTACTCTAGATAATGTTGGCAGGTACCTTTGATGTCATGCATCTGTTTGACTCCACTTCTTTAAACTACTATTTCAGTGCATAAACAAACTGGGGAGAGGGGACAGTACAACTTTCTTTTGGCAACATTTTGAACACCTGAGAGAAGGAGAGTTTGCTGCTCTTTCAATGGTGCCTTGGTACTGAAGATGCTTTATACTTTCATTTTTTTATCAGTAACTCTTCATTTACTCTGACTGGAAATTTCTGTGAGCGTAGGTAACACACTGACATCTAGTGCCTGAAAAAAAGATCCCAACATGCTCTGAGACTCCAGTCTTGTCTTTGTGCTGGATGTTGGCGGTCCAATAATAATATGGACTGGACAATATTGTGGATATCATAGAAATATTACAGTTTGGCTCTGGATCAGTGAAAGGAAATTACTAGTATGTGCACTTAGTCTCACAAAATGCAGCTGGAGGGCAGCTGGCGAGATGGGGTGGGAAATGAATGTCTGTTTACTGGGAGCAGGTTGTACTGAGATGCCAGAGTAGGGTCACTCCAATAGCAGGAAAACCAAACCTATGCATTATCTCTTACAGTTTTTAAGATTCCTTTTGAAGATTTGCCTTTGAAATTCCTCATGTTAATATATAATAATATAGAATATTTAAATACAGAATATAAAGTGGAAAAAAAAGAAAAGGTTTTTTTTCATGACTCTGAATAGCATCCTCTACTGATCCAGACAGAAGGGGGTTGCAGGGTCAGGTTGTTCATCAGACCTGCTGAGGCAAAGCTGTTAACCAAAAAAATGGCTATAGTCCAGAAAAAAGGACACTGAAGGCCAGGTCTGGGAGCTGGAAAACCCTTCCGTTGCTCAAAGATTGCCCCTAGGAGTTCAGCAATACCCTTCACCCAACACCTTGGGCAAGGCCTGACTGTTACCAACCTCGTGTCTGTCGCTGCCCATTGCAATGGTAGACAAAATGCTGGAGCAAGTTGAAATTTTTTGAGCAACAGCCATTGATGATGTTCCACTTCTTGCTTGCTTCAATTTTTTTTGTTGTTTAAAGCCACTCAGATGTCTCACTTCTATTTCAGTCCAGAGTTTGCTGATGCTTCATAGTGTGGTAGCTTGGGTGCTGGTGTCCCCATATGTCAGAGGCTTTTCCTGAAACTCCGCAAACTTCAAAGAAATCCCCATGAAGGCCAGGACATGGGAGGGATGTGATTCTGACATGCAGCATCGTAAAGCAGAGTATCTGTAAGGACATGCAGTCTTGAGCCTTGATAAATAAATCTGGGTCGATGCCTTGTGTCACCTTAAAAACTGGAACTGGTTGGAGCCAACCCTAATTGGAAATAGCTGATCCAACAGAAAGACAAACTTTCTGTGGTTTTGCAGCCTTATTCCTATATGCCAATTGATTGACACTGGACTTAAAGCTGGTCTGGTCTCACAACCAGCTCTCCCGGCTGCCTCGCCCACGGCTCAATAGTCCAGTGAAAAGGAATGGCTTAGCTCATTTCCCTTGTGAATGCAAAAAAGAGAACAAATCTCCTTTGTTGTGCCTCTGATATGTTACTGACTTGGCTCAAGCAGCTAGGAAAATAAGAGTCCTTTTGGAAACTTGCAGTACAACAAGGTTAGCAGGTGCCTTTCCCACAAAAGCACCCAATTGATTAAAAATGTGTCTTGGACGCACAATCCAGAGCAGCTATTTCTTCATTTCAGTCACCCCAGCTGTGGGAGCAGCGATGCTGGTCCCAGTTTGCTGGCAGTCAGCACTCGGGGAGATGGCAACGTAACAGTGTCGATCTTTGAAGGTGTAAGTAAGTGGGACCCAGTCCTGGGGCAGTTTGCTGTAGATATTGTTCCCCTGAAGCATTTGTGTTTGGAAGTATGTGAGTAAAGGCTTGGAAGGTTTGTAAAATCCAGGGATATCTTGAGCAGGTTTTGTGTCTGAGTGGTGGTTGAAGATGGGCAGAACCCAGTCACAAAACACTAACCCTTATCTTAAATCTGGAGTCTGTTAATTGATGTTTATTATTCCTAAATGTAAAGATTAGCGCATTCCTTGGTGTCTAGCTAGATTCAAAATAATCAAACAGCATGTGCCACTGACCAACCTGGGAGGACATGACTCCTCCTCTGAGCTGAGGACCTTGTAGTCAGTCTGCATCAAATAACTCCTTGCACAGCTGTGTCAGGCCCCATATAAGAAGTGGCTGTCTCTTATGGCCTTTCTTGGAGGGCTGCTCCATAAATAGATGCTGCTAATTGTTCTCTAATCTGTTTCTAAGCTCAAACTTAACGTATTTGTGGCAATCTAGACTGACCTGCTCTTGTGCCGTTGCTAGTCTTCAATTTCTACAGGAGACAGAAGGAGAAGCTGAGCTAAACACCAGCTGGTAGAAGCAACTCCTTGAAGTGACTGTCTCATTGGGACACTCGGTTCCTTCCCATCTCCTCCCAAAAAGGGTCTCCTGATCCCTTTTGGAGTTGCTTTTGCCTTTTCTACAGCAGTCTCATGCTAGTGGTCCAGAGGCAGCCTACAGATCTCTGATGGGCCAGGGGTTTCCACCCTCTCAGTTGTTGCCAGCTGGTGAACTTGGCTAGCTGCAGAGCCATTATTCACTGCAAAATATGTCACTTAACATTTCATGCCTTTATTATTGTACGGGTCCTTAAAAATTAGGTGCTCTACTTGTGGGTACAAGTTTGCCTTTTCCTTCAGAGCCAGTTCTTCCTCCCCATACTCTTTCCCTTGCCATAACCAGCAGCACATTTAACTCACCTGAGGCTCAGATGCCACAAGCTATTTGGGCAGCCTGTGTGCAGATACCTTCTTACACCAGGGCTGCCTACTGATTTTTCAACTGGCGTTTTACATTTATTTTTTTTTCATAATAATTTCAAGGCCATTGTGAAAATGGCAGAAGAAAGCTCTGGTTTGCTTTGGTACCACTTCCCCTTCATGCCCTTCCTCCCTTCCTTTATCGGACATCGGATGCAATGCTGTGGAAGTCCCTCATCTTGCTCATGCTGTGCCATGCAGATGAGCTGGTAGAAGCAGAAAGGCCAGCCTACAGCACGGGCTGGGGGCCGTGCTGAGTGGGCTACTAAAAAACAAAGCAAAACAAAACAGAAGAAACCCCAAACAATAGTTGGCTATACTTATTTCTCCAGAGGAGGTAGCTAAGTCTTTAAAATCAGTTAAGAAATCAGCTCCACTGCCTGGAATAATTATAGGGCATTTCTCACTTGTTTTTATATAATCCGTTAAGTATATCCTAGGTTTATCTTCCTCTTTCTGCCATTATGTGTCATTTGCAGTTTCCAGACTAAATAACTATATTTATGGGATTAGCCAACAGACAGGCTGCCCCTCAGATGAGTTTTAGTATCTGGGATCTAAGCTCAGGAGCAAGGATTTCTTTCGATCTGCCATGAATAACCCCTTTTTGTATTTATTTGCATCTCTTGTCTAAATGCAATAGTGAATATGTTCTAGATACCTTTGTTTTGTCCTGGCCACTAAAATACAGGAATTACAGGAATTTCTGTGCCAGCCTGTCTTTTAGGAAACCTGAAATGATATCTGAGTTATTAAAGTTTAATAGCTAGTGTGTGCGGGGGGAGTAACTACTTCCCATAACTTCCCTTTTCTATCAAGAATTTTGTGGTAACCCTTGATGTAAAATTATTCCACTGGCATTATAAACTGCGGTGTAATGTCTTATAATGTCACCTCTTACTGCCTCAGAGAAACGTTTGCATTATGACTTACATTACACATTCATAACCTACACCAAAAATGAAGATTAATATAATGACAGTAGATAGCTAACATGTCAAGGTGGCATTTGAGCTCAGATTTTATTTATAT
>NW_010173963.1:0-3900 GCF_000695765.1 Mesitornis unicolor
TGGAAGGAAGGGAAAAAGTCAAAGGAGAAACTGCTACACAAATGGCTCTGGAGAGGATTCCTCCAGTCAAGGCGTAGGGACTCGGCAAGAGCTCACGATGCCCAAAAACTAGCGGGGAGGTGGCTGGGGCTCGTTAAAATGGGGAAGATTTGCAGCCAGGTCCTCCTGAGCGCAGCCCAGCTCTCCCTGCCTCACACCTCCCAGTGAAACCAGCTCCCACCAGTTTCCTCTAGGCTGCTGGGAGGGGGTGGCTGCTCTGGGGGTGCGATGGATGGAGACAACACAAATGCAATGCCTAATTGTATCCCCCTTAATTGATTTTTCTGAAGAAACCTCTACCTTTTGCCCCCACGCACAAAGCACCAGACTTTCCTCTCTGAATTGCTCGCTGTGGAACTGTAGCCACTGCTAATTTCTGCAGCTCTGCACAAAATGCAAATGCTTTGTCAGAAGCAATATTCCTCCTCCCCGAGGGCTCATTGAGAAAGGGAATGTTCCCAGCCCAAAGCATGTTTAAATCCCAAACCCTGGCGAAACGAGGAGATGAAAGGGTTTCCACTGAAATCCTGAACATCATCTGAACAAACCTAAGCAGGCAGTTAAACAAAATGATCGAGTTTTTGGTTAAATCTCTGTGTCAAGGGGGTTAAAAGAAAAAAAATAAAATTGCCTGGCTCTCTGCAAAATGCTGCCTCAGTGACCCAGTTAAAACGGCAGAAGAAGCAGAGGGTCAGCCCTCACTATTGGAATCGTTGTGGTTCACACCCCACAGGCTGGTGTCTCCCCGTGCATCACCAGCGGTAAGAGCAGGGAGGGTTATTTAGCTGCACCTTTGGGATAGGAAAGTTCTCACCTAAGCAATCAGAAGAGCTGATGTGCGGCAGGCGACCTCCTTGCCAAGTTGGTGTCGCTTTTAAAAGCTCCTCTGCTGAGCAGCTGCTTTCTCCTATAGCTGCACACCCCTGATCCTGTTCTGTAAGAGCTCTTCTGTGGTTCTGTTCCTCGGTTTGGGTTTTGTTTGGCCCTGATGTAAGAAATGAAGGAGAAAAAGCAGGATCTCTTGCCCCCATCTAGGTCTTCCTTGGCCAGTATCTGGGGACAGCGTTGGCAGAGCTGCAGACCTGGTGCAGTTAGGGGCAGGGTTTGAGATGGGGACAGCCAAGCAAGCGTGACAGCTCCTGGTAGCTACTGGGTGAGCAAAAAGTGGTCAGAAAACAAGCCCAAAGGCACTGAGACACAGCCCCCACCCTCTGCTAAACCTCCCCAGGCTCTGGGATCTCCCTGTCCATCCCTAGGTGTTTCCCAGGGGTCTGCTTGTGAAGACGGGTGGCCAAATCCTCAAAAAGCTTCCAGAGTTGGAGAGCAAAACCACTCCTGCGCTGGGGCTGAGACCAGGAAAGGGTAACAAAAACCAGCCCAAACAGGAGAAGTGTCTCCCAGGCAGCTCCAAAAAGAAACACCCGATCTACAAAATACCCCTTCGCAATCAAACTGTCAATTTTTTCTCTTATGAATACATGCATTCAAAATTCAGAGCCCTTTCCAAGCACAATCCCGAGCATCTCCTGGGGACAGTGGGGAGCTCAGCAGGGGCTGATCTTCCCTGCCTGGGCAGGTTTTGCAGCCTGCAGGTCCCTGGGCTGGTGCAGCCAAGGCGTTCCCAGTGCATCTGGCCAGCAGCTCCAGTTTAGCATCGTTTTGTCCGCCTTGCTTTGCTGGGTAGATATCCCTCAGGGGGAGGTCGGACAGACAGAGCAGGAGGCAAGCAGCCAAACTTGCTGCAAAATGCTCTCTGGCCCCCTGCGAGTGATGCGTTTAAACAAACTGAACAAGTGGTTAGAAAATAAACCGTTCACCTGCCCCTTTGTCAGGAACTGGTGACATTTCCGGGGCTGATAAAACGGTTTGCAAAAGCATTTTTTGAAGAAGAAAAAAAAAAAAAGGCAGGGTTTGATGCTGGGGGTGGAGTGGGTGGTTTCCTCTCTCCCTTGCACAGCTCCAGCAGCGATAAGCCCCAAAACCAGCCCCTTGCCCCTTCGCTGCTCAAATCCTTGCGTAAGACGCGGAGCCGCAGCGGCAGGACACGCTGGCCCCGGGGAACCAATTCCGGTCCTCGCTTCCCTTAAAAGCCGGAGTTGATGCGATGTGTATGAAATCATCCCCGTGGTTTCGCATCTCTAGTGAAGAAGTGAATGGAAATGGCACAGCCTGTTCCCAGAATAGCTGTCCTATCGCCATAGGATGAATATATAGAAATACGATGAGAATAGCCTGCGCCACCCTGCCCTGAAACGCAGCTCTGCTCACCAGAAATCCTGCACCGGGCTGGCACAGAAGTTTGTTGCGAGCCGAGGTCCGAGTCTGCAGCATTTAGACCATGCATCTGTGGTTTTTCTCTTGGAAAACAGTATCTGGACCCGTATGAAAGCGCAGATCATTAGCACGGGGTTCCCTCAACGAACCGAGCCCAGGAGCTGTTGTCCAACGCTTGAGAGCTGTCATTCATAAGCGGGTGGCTTTTTCTGAAGATAACAGCCCCAGAGGCCCATCTGTTGTTTTTCCTTTTTTTTCCCTAACTGTATTTTGAGCTAATAGGAGAGACCCTCCTGCTCCGCAGTGTCCTGCTTTATCAGTGAGTCACCCACCCAGAAGCAATCGCCTCCGTTCAGACGGCAGAAAGCAAAGGGTGTTGGCCTTCTGCAGATCGTAGTCCCTCTCCTGCCCCAAAATCCAGTACTGTTCACCCTGGAAAGGCAATGGCAGATGCAGCTTTGGTGTGGCCAAGCTTTCCTTAACTGAGAACGCAGATAAACCGGAGGAAAATTATAGGCAAGTTAAATGGCAGATGTTCAGCCTAGGGTATAACCTGAAAAAGGTGACGGGTGAAGGAGGGGAGCCAAGATGTGGGTGTCAGGAGGCGGCTGGGGAAAACAGATCTCCAACCCCAAAATGAAAATCATCTATGAATGCACACAGGTCCTATGTCTACAGTTTAAAACAACCACCTTAGAAAACCAGCCCTCCTTGCGCTCGAGTCCATCACCCCACCTCTTCTTTAGCAGCCTTTGCGCTGGCAAATCTGGATGCCACAGGAGCCGCTTTGAGTCGCAGTGTCCCCTTCCCCAGCCTGTCTGTGCCTTCAGCTTCCAGTATCCAAATGCCATTATTCTTTTTTTTCACCTGTCCCCCAAAATCTGTGCCCCTCTTGATAGATAAATGAGGTCAGAATTATTGATGGCAAGTGAGAGAGTCCTGAGCTTAATCCAGGAAAACCTTTAATTGCTCATAAATCAGGTTTTACGAGGCATTCATTTAGCCTTGATTTATATTCTTTTGTTAGGATCTGCATCCAGCACTCTCAGAGAGACTCCAAACAGAATAAATACACCAAAGCCTCTATCTACACCCAACGGGGGCTGGTCCTCTAATATGTCTAAATTCATAAATTCACAGATTTGAATGCCAGATGGAGGTGTTCTCCCTGCCTGCTCTTCCTCTCCCGTAACATCAGCCAAAAGCCCCCCGTGGTTCTCGCTTTGAGCCCTGTTCCCCTGCCTGTGCTTCGCCTTGATGCCTTGATGCTTGCAGGGCTTCTGATGGGGCTTCACAAGAAAGCAAGTGAAAGAGCAACCAAATGCTTATAGTAAAGCAGGAGTCTCAGAGAAACAGTGAGCTCCAGGGGTGGCAAAGCAGGTCAGGGCTAAGGCAGGGGATTGGAGGGGGTCCTTCATGGGCCAGATGCTCTCTGGAGGTTTCATTCCTGGCTTGGACAGGGGATGGGACTCATCCAAGTGTAAGCCCTCGTGGTGGAGGTGCTGAGAAGCTCCCGGCTGCAGAAAACAGTGCCTGGAAGTCACAGACCAGGGCAAAGGGATCCCCTGCAGCACAGGGAGGGGACTG
>NW_010173964.1:0-23462 GCF_000695765.1 Mesitornis unicolor
TCCCTTTCAACACCTAACATTCTGTGATTCTGTGATTAACTAGCAGCAGTTTGGCTTGAATTTTGCCTCGTCTATTGGACATACTGCACTTCTGTTTCAAACTCCTGTTTCAAACAGTAATATAACAGTAATATAACTCCTATATTCAAACAGTAATATAACAATAGTATCATCCTCAATTTCCTGATAACAAATATGTCTGCATTGCCTATAAGATGAGATTCCACAGTGGGTTTTCATTTTGATTTGTACTGCAAAAGAGAGGAAAGCTGGCTGGATTTCAGGCCCATCCTAATACTATGATCAAAAGGGTGCAGAAGGGAAAGCATATTTAAGGTTCTTCTCATTTAGTGAAATCGAACAGAACATGCTGACTTAAGAATTACAGCTATCCAACAGTTCCATTTTTTTCTTACGCATCAGGTTCTCAGGCAGAAATAAGATGTTAAAAGAGGTCAGTGAAAGCATCAGTTGAAAGTTTTCACCAGAGAAAATAATAAAATAGAAAAGTCACGGCAAAGACTAGCTTTTTTTTTCCTGATGTTGCTTTAAAAAGATTTTTTTGTCCTGTAGACATGCAGTGCAGAAGTTACCAAAAGAACTCCCATCCTCCTGCTCTTTTGAAGAAGTCTTTGATACAATGCTTGAGATGTGGATGAGAATGTAAAAAAGAGCATTTGATCAGCACCATAACTGCTGGTGTGACCTTATTTGGCCAGAAAGTCTTCAGGGGTTTAAACTTCCTTACAACCACCACAAAGAGATTTCTGTGACTCTTTTAAAATAGCAGTAGCATACTGCATATCATAACAAAGGTACCAAAAGAACTGGAGAGAAAAAACAGTTAATGAAAAAGAGATAAAGTCACAGTATTGCTAAACCAATAAAGCATATTTCAAGGCAATTTGCTGAAGGCAGCCAGAGATGTGATATACTTTTCTTTTTGGGTGTAGTTTTATCTTGGGAAATAAGGGCAACTTCAAATTTCTTTTGAAGGAACACGTGTGTTGGCATTGTAAGTATCTTGATTACTTGTTTTCACTACAAATAAAACTTTTTAGACGTTCTATCATTTCCCTAATTTCATCTAGAGAAGTCAACTATGAATAGGAAGACATCTCGACCAGCAATATAGTATTTCTTTTTATGTAGTTTTGTTTAAACAGTAGCAATTCCTGAACCTGCTTTTGGTTTTTGAACTATATACTTGAAGATTTTATAGTTCTTCTCAAGATGAAGCTTGAGTGTTTGCCTTGTTTTTCCTGAATTTTAATTTCTCAAACATCCTTTTACCTTTAAATTTTTTCAGAAACATACTCTACACATGGAGATAGCTGGAAATATATGTAAACATCAGACCTTCTCATTTTCAGGGATAAAATTCCAGAAAAAAGGCTCAGTTGGAAACTTTTTTTCTGGGCTTTTCACATAGTGCCTCAGGATTCATGCTCTTCAGGAACTGCATGATGAAGTGAAATTAGCAGACTACATACTGTTTTATAAACCAGCTTCTCAGCCCCCATTAGACCCTGCACATTGCTGAAGGAAACCATTTATACTCACAAGAGCTGTTTTATACCGCCAGGAGGCCAACTACCTGCACAGCCCATTTTGCATCTAACCATGGAAACACATACGTACAGAAGAGACCTATGCATTCTACCAGACACCCAGAGCTTTGCTACAACCAATTCAGAATCTGTTCATGCAACTAAAGCAACTTTCAAACCACTTGCAATGTGAGCTCCGAATTTTATTGTTACAAGTATGATTATACATTGATACCTCTTTGCAAATCCACATAAGGGAGAGATCCATAACCAAAAACTGACAAAATAAGTAGGCTATTAAAGTAATTTCTATCTAAAGGCATTTTAAAATAAATCAAATGCTTTTGCAGTTTAGAGTGCCAAATAACTGCAAGAAAAGTGTCACTGGAAAGACATTTGTTCTTTTTCTATCATTTGTGCTATTCAGAAATACATACATTTGTTTGAGTTATTTAAGAAAACTTCCAAATTGTGTATCAAGAACTAATGCATCCTCATTTGTGAGTTCTGCGCAGCTTGGCTTAAATGCTAGAGATACTCAGGTCAATCTAACAGCCTTATAATTGATGGGCATATTGTCTTCAGAAAATATGGATTCATGGGTGTCTGAATCTTATTTGATATGCTGGACACAGTTGCAGGTTTTTCACTTGACTGTGATAATTTTATTTCATCTTATGAATACAATTCACAGTTTATTTTTATCATCAGAGACTGTTTAAAAGCAGTATTTCCCTGAAGTTTGATAAGCTCTTTAACAGCATATTAATTCCTTAGCCTTCCTGTTGTAGGTTTTTTCCACTGAACTTTTCCTTGATCCATCATCCTTCCTTCAACAATCATTTTTCTGCTTCTCTGCTAATATTGTGCAAGGATTCCCTTACAATATATTGAATTTAGCATTCGGTTTCATGTGATAATGACCTATACCTGGATCATCTCTACATTTCATGGTCCCCTTCTGACATTCTGCTCCTCCTCTTGTTTTTCTCATCCTACCTCTCCAGAATGCTACAAATTCAAACATTACACCCTTTTTCAGCTTCATTCAGGGTTCAGAGTTTCATATCCTTTATGATCTGTGTCTGTTATTTTATTATCTCATATTTTTATGCAGTACAGCTTTGTTCAGGGGAAAAAAATATTTACCTCTCAATAGTTATTTGATAATTAGTGCTTATATTTTTATATCTTAAGTGATTCCATTATCTCTGAAAACAGTTTACAGTACTATAAAACCTGTGCATTTTGCAATTGTTACAGAATATCTTCTGTTCCATCTCTGAATTTTTGTATGTTTTTGATGTGATTAATATTTACATATAATACATCCTTCTCACACTACAATAGTTGGGGGTTCTAACACTTAACTCTACAACCCTTTTTGTTGCTTTTTCTTAGTAACCCACTAGTAAAACACAGACATAGACTATTTACATACAGGGACAGAAAATCTTTGTGCTACAACTCTGCATTTGTAACACCGTGAAAAGATTTCATCGTTTATTCTGCGTACTTATCAATACAGTTCTCTAACTGTCATTACTTGGAAGTGTTATATGGTGATGTGTGGTGATATACAATATTTAATGATTTCTATCTTTTTTAAGTTATGAATTAGAAGTCCTCTATCCATTAAACATGCAGTTAAATGCTGTATAAATTTTGATATTGCACTTCTATAATTAAATAGGACATCGCTGTTGACTTCACTCAGCAAAACGTGAGGCTCTAGGGAGAAAAATCTCTGCTTAAGAGCACTTCAGAACATAGGTATCACTCTGGCGTGTTTTCTCTTTGGTGCAGAAGCATAAAGCCGATCACATCCTATGGCCGTGGTAACAATGGTAGCTGTCCCAAGTGTGTATTTTTTAAAGCGGGCATAGAAGACTCCTTATCTCCCACTTTCAACAACATTTACAGGTTTACAGTTAAAAGCTTTTTACTGCTACTTGAGTGTAGGTTTTCATCAACAAACACTGAAAAATGTCGGCTAGGAAAGTTGGCTCAATTACAACTGGAAATGGGTCTCGGCTTTCTCTTTGAGTGGGATATTTTTTGGCCAATTTTCCTCAAAAAAATAATTTCATAACCACAGAGAAAACATACTAAAATGCTAAAAATACAGTACAATATAAATTTTTCTGTTCTTCTCTTGTGTGCCTCACAAACACCTCCAGCAGACGGGCATGTGAGATACTCTCATGCCACAGTAGGAAAGAGGCTATTTAATTGTTTTTCTGTATGAAGAGTAACAGAAAGGCTAAATCAAAAGAGTATCCATGTCTTGCCAAGAAGCCACAATGTCCATTTTCTATCGCTCTTTGAACAATCATGACTAAACGTAGCTGACCTGAATTCCATTCTTTCTTCTCCTATCCCAGATTCCATCATATTCAGATCCTGGCCTTAGTTGTGTGTCCAGATCTCTCTACAACCTTTTCCTGTGTCTTTTTCCAAAGGTTATATGCTGATGGAAAGTTCCCGTGGATATTACACCATTTATCCTCCCCTTTATGTCATCTCTTGAGATTATTATTTACTCTTTAATTTCTGGAAGACTTGCAACGTAGTGCTCATTTCAGGGATAAACTGACTGTTCTTTATGAATCAATGCCACAAGACAACATTATGGCCTTCATTCCAGGGCAACCTCCTTTAAAAAAAGATGGGCTTATAATATTTTTTTATGATATTCCTGACCAAGATCATGGTGTAAATTAGGATGCAGAAAATGCAGATAAAATACAAAATAAAAACAACCACCCCAACCAAAACCAAAACCAAACTGAATTACCTTAAAACATCCAAATTCTGAGATGCTGGTCAGACGGTATTATTTAACTGCAGGTCTCAATGCATTTTAAAAAGACAGATACCATTATTGAGGTAGCTGCAGGACAAAGATTCCTAGAAAATCGGTTCTGTGGGCCCAGACTTGGTCACCTCACTCTGCAGGCAAGTACAGGCAAGTACCCAAAGACTCTACTACTCGACTCCATGCCTCACCTCTGGGGTCCAGAGAGTTGTATCTTTTACAGATGAGGAAAAAATTATAAGTATTAACACTTGAATTTTTACGTTTTCCAGTTTTAAAACTCGAGACTATCAATGTAAAAAAATAAATGTGCAGAGATGAAACATTTCACTTTATGACTTATTCTCAAGTGCCAGGCTGACAGGGGGAATGCAGTGTAGAAGGATGGCATGGAAAAGCCCTTGGAGGTAAGTGCACTGTCCTCAAACAAACATCTATGTAAACAGATGCAGAAGAGAAGATGGAGTGTCAGACCCTCACCAGTATTTGGGTAATCGACTTGAGTGTATTTCCAGATTCTATATCCAAGAACACTCACCAGAAAGCAGGGAAAAAGAAAGCTTGTTTGGTTTTAAAGCAGATTTTTCTGCTGTAAACAAGCCTAGTTCTTTATAGTGAGTTCAATTTCATTCCTGAGTTAGCATTTAGAAAGGGAAACATTGCTTGCATTAGGCTCTTGGGTAGTTTACTTTCCAGCCCATTTGGCCATCAACTAAAATTAAGCTGCCAGGCTCTGTTTCTCTATATTCAAAAGAGTCCCTTCAAAAACTGACTCCCATCTTCCTTGTAATCCTCTAACATGTACATAAAGAGAAAATCATTAAAGTATTTGCAAATTAGATCACAGCCTGAAAATCTGAAAAGCAATATATGTTGCTGTCTACAAGGATGAAGAAACTGCAGAATTGCTACAATCCTAGATGGCACTGGAACTAAAAGAATCAAAAAGAATTAAATTATTTTTAGGTTATATAATGGTGGAGCTGAACAACAAAGGAAAAATGCTACAAGGAATTGCAAAGTGGGATGGAAAACAGACAACCCCAACCTAGCAAGCTGCTCAGTTGTACACAGCGGAGGTTACAGGCATACAGATCTGATGTATGAGACATTTGAGTGATGTTATCAGTTATGAACTGGATCTCAGACTTTATAATCAGGTGAAACTCCTATTAGTTCCAGTGATAGTTTTGCTCTGGTGAGTTTAAATAACGACTGCCAATTTTGGCAAAGTTTATGCTTGCTAGATATCCTCAATAGCCCTGACAGTAGATATACAGGCAACGTTGAGAAACAATTTATCATCTGCCAATCTTGCTATCAAATCTCTCTTTCTTTGCCCTGGCAATGTCCATGCATTGCACTTGCAAAAACCTGTTCCATATCAAAAGCTGAAAGTGTGGGAACAAATGTAAATATACTGAACTTAGTAAGAAAAAAACAGAGACTGAAGAAGCAAGGGTATGCTTTCCATTTCATAACTGACATGTTAGAAACTTAGACATGCTTTTTCATTTATGAACCTCAACAAGGTCAAGTGCAAAGTCCTGCACCTGGGTTGGGGCAATCTCAAGCACAAATACAGGGCAGGTGGAGAATGGATAAAGAGCAGCCCTGAGAAGGAGGACTTGGGGGTGCTGGTTGATGAGAAGCTCAACATGAGCTGGCAATGTGTGACTGCAGTCCAGAAGGCCAACCAAATCCTGGGCGTCGTCAAAAGAAGTGTGGTCAGCAGGGCAAGGGAGGTGATTCTGCCCCTCTACTCTGTCCTCGTGAGACTCTACCTAGAGTACTGCATCTAGGTATGGGGCCCCCAACGTAAGAGGGGACACAGACCTGTTGGAGCGAGTCCAGAGGAGGGCCACGAAGCTGATCAGGGGGGCTGGAGCACCTCCCCTGCAAGGTGAGGCTAAGAGAGTTGGGGTTGTTCAGCCTGGAGAAGAGAAGGCTAAGGGGGCACTTTGTAAGTGACCTTCCAGCACTTAAACAGGGCCTAAAGGAAAAACAGGGAGGGACTCTTTCTCAGAGAGTGCATGGATAGGATGAGGGGTTATTGTTTTAAACAGAAAGAGGGTAGATTTAGATAAGATATTAGGAAGAAATTCTTTACTGTGGGGGTGGTTGCTTGAGGAAGCTGTGGATGCCCTCTTCCTGGAAGTGTTCAAGGCCAGGTTGGATGGTGCTTTGAGCAACCTGGACCCTGTTTATAGCAGGGGTGCTGGATTAGATGATCTTTAAGGGCCCTTCTAACCGAAACCATTCTGTGATCCTACAGTTCTATGATTCTATGATTTAAATTGTAGAGCTGCACAGCATTTGTTCCACTGCAGATTTCAAGAATTTTAATTAATCTTATTACAGATGAGCTATGACACTACAGCCATTAATAACCCAGAGTTGGGAATAGTTAGTAGAGGAGTACAGAGTCCAAGCCTCCTTTCTTATCATGGAAATATCAGACATACTACTTTGGGCTCTAAATAACTGAGGCACTGTAAGATGCAACTAAAAGAAACTAGCATTTAATTATGAAATCAGCATTAAAAAGTATAATTGTTCTCCTCTGATACTATCAGAAATATAAATCTGTAATATTGTGCAAAAATAATTCCTTGTTTTTAGCAAGCAGCAGGATACCGTGTAACTCTTCCCTACAGCAACACAGCCTCTTTTGTATTCAAAACTGAAAACGTGCCTTTGACTATAGGGTACCAGTCTGCATCCTCAAGTTAAATTCATCATCTTGTCATGGCTAGGCTTCGTGAATGAAGATAAGGGAAGGGCACTACCCACACTTGCTGCAAACACGCTGATGGGTAAAAAGGCCAATGCAGGATAGGCAAGTCCAGTTGCAAAAGGCACAGCAGAAAGTCTCCTTAGGCGGTATTGGCAAGGAACTGTTCTTTCTGCATTGTCTTTTCTCCTCAAGACTGATTCTACATGCGTTCTCAAAGGAGATAGCAGCGTCATGAATGGTGTCTCCATGTCTCTGATTGGAGGCCAGAGTGGACCACTGATGGTAGTCAATATGGCCAAAACTGAGGTATTGTTTCAGGGAGTCCTTGTATCTCCTCTTTGAGGCTCCTCTGTGGTGGTGACCGGTGGTGAGTTCACCATAGAGCATGATCTTAGGGAGATCTTAGTTAAATTCACATATAAAGGGAAAGAAAAAACAACAGCCTGAGTCACAACCTGATGGGTGCAATGAGCACGGAAACCTAGCCAGTCTTTCACAGTCACACGTAGTCACACGTAGTCTCTCTCCTCTCCTAGAGACATATTCAAAACTATACAGGTAAGATGTACTCTTTCTGTTCCCATTATTGCTGAAATGCAAAAGTCTGAATTAAACAGAAAGTATGAATAGACTGTTACAGCACTTTGTCTTGAAAATAAATTAATAGCTCTGCACCCTTGGTTTTCTGTCTCCAAGGTTACCACTCCTGTTTTTCATGAATGCTACTGTTTACTTCCTTCATTGTCTTCCTGTTTACTTGTTTTGCATACATAAAAAAATAGACCTATAAAAAATATGCATTACAGATAGTTGCCATTTACAAACGAGGACAGAAGGTTAGGTGCCAGTGACCAATTTGCCAAGTATCTTCCTTCTCAGCACTATCTGTAGCCCAGAAAGCTACGTGGCACACGGCAGCTGATGTTTATAGCTCTAATTAAAGTTCTGGATCACAAAACCCTGCCAATGCCAGTTTTTCACACACAACCTGGAGAACAAAAGTGGCAGCAAATGTTTGGGGAAAGCAAAAAGATAAAGCAGATTCCCATGATTAGAAACATATAAAATCTACAAATAAAACTGTGCCAGAAACAATAACATTTAGCATGAAGCGAGCTGTGGGGTAACCCCTAATTTTGGTAGCTCCATGGGACCAACACAGTCTTTCTGATAGGCTTGCAGAGTGTCTTGCAAAAAGGATCTTAATCTCAGGACTGAAGCTATTTGGGGCCACCAGAAGGAGGCAAGAGCTGCTATGAGAATTCTGAACATGATAAAAGAAAGTTTGTATTTACACTGATAATATTAAATAAAGCTTCCAAAACTCTGCTGTCTTCCTTCTGTCTGGAGAAAAACAACCCAATTTGGTAATATAAAACCATTAGATCCCTAAAGATCTTTTGCAGTAATGGCTTTAATGTTTTCTGAACCAGACATGCTTTCACTCTGCCCATGTTTTGGGCCAAAACTACAGCTAATGAGGCCTGCAATTCCATTGCTTTCAACCGAACCATGTTTTTTCTAACATACTTGCTGAGAGTCCAGCCATTTGACATGAGGAGCAAAGACCACACTAAGGAGACAAGTTTCAAATCTCAACATAGACTTACCCATTCCAGAGAGCATCCTGTGTTGCAGGACAACACAAGCATTTGAAATAGCAGATGGTAGATGCCAAAGGGTGATTTGCAAAAATGCTATAAATATCAAGTCTGCTGTCTATATTAATAATTTATTACTTATCAAAAATATGAAGTAGGGAAACTGTGAACAAATGTTTCAATGTATAAGTACAAACATAATTTTATAACATATGACTCATAAAATGGTATAAATACTCCTGAAAACATTGTGATTTGAAGTGAGAACACTTAAGGAAAAAGCAAGGTATTAGTTAAGGAACACAACGTGACTCAGAGGAGCCTGGTGGGAAGAGAGACTGGAAGGAAAAGGCAAGACTTCAATCAGTTTCCCAGGTGAGGTGAAAAACAGAGGAGGTTAGAATTTGGTTTACTCTTCTTTTTCCTAATATATAACCTAACCCTTTGCTTTGCTGGATCCCATCTGTTCTCATTCTTGAGAGTGCTCTCAGGTGACTTTGAGGAGCCATAAAGCATACAGGTAAATAAACCAACAAAACAGTATACACACACTCTTCAGGTACACACCACTTTGGGCAGGCTAACTAGTCCTGAAAATTTGAATATATTTTTCCACCAGACTGAAGTGCTATGAGGACTGGCACACACCAGGTCTCCAGACAAGTCATTTCCCAAATGTAGGCAGATCCCTTCTGAGGGGAGAAAACCAGGCAGGGGGACAGCTTGTCACCTCCAGTGACTCTGACCTGTCACAACCTGTAATGACCTCTGAAATCCCTAACTGAACTCCGAAAGGAACGGTGTTACCAAGCTGAAAGTTCACATTCATCATAATCCTCACTCCGAAGCTCACCAGGTGAATGTTGTTGAAACTTCCCTTCACCTACTGAAGAATATTTTTCAGAATCCAACAGCACAAATTCTACATATGCTACCACTTACATCAAGCACCAGAAAGAAAAAAGCTTGTCACAAAGGTTCATGAGGGAGGAAATCTGATGTAGGTATTCTTTTAAAGAAAGAAAAATGACACAATGAAGATGGAGAATTCAGGGGAAAAATGACCAAGGAATTTCATCTTTCTGAAAGTACAAGGAAAGTCTCTGGGTGTAGTACCTTTCTCACACAGTAGCAAAATATAAGTCTGCAAACATATGTATAAGATATTATATCCACAGTCTATATAGAGAAAATAGATGTACAATGATAGTGCTAAGGCTTCATCTTAAAAACGTCTCTCCCAATTGATCCACGATATTTAAGCTAAGTAGTTTTTCTTCCTAATTCTTTTATTCCGACCATGTACCTTTGTTATTGCAGATATTTGTTATTGCAGTTATGTGTTACCATAGCAGTAAATAAGGCTGTAGAAGTACAACTAAAATGCTATCAAACAGTACTGTAACTAAAAATGCACACATTCAGGTAGTTATATTTTGTACATATGTTGAGTATTTATTAATTTTTATGTTATGCTTTTGGTAAGTATTTTATTCACAAAAATATCTGGGAAAGCTAAAGGTTTTTCAGATCAACATGCATATTTAAACCAAATGTAATAGCATGATCATTTTTTAAATGCTTGGATCTGTCTCAGACAGGCAATGAAGTGCGTATGCTGCTCCAAGCACTCCCCCCAAGTGGTTTTGATTAACTTAAATATGCTTGAGAAATACATACACAGTCACACACTTCACTGACTAGGAATCAGGGGCTAACTTTGATTTCAAAGGGGAAGGAAGGAATCCATCATGCTTTCAGTCTGGAGGAAAGATTTAACATTTTAAGTTTGGTGTACATAGCTTCTATTTTGTTTTAGTTTAATAATTAGTGGTTCTATCTTGAATATAAGTAATTGTTTTTATAAGCCTGGAATGCACCTTAGTATTTCTTCACCTTTTTTCAAAATAATTGTGTTTTGTCCTACGCTTTACTGTTTTTTTTACCCCCTCCCTTTCCATACTCTCACATGCTATGGTATATACATCTACAGCTAATAAAGTACTCATTGATAACCAGAAGACACACTGGCAGGTGAGCATAACAGCAGCCCTACTAAAATGCCTCTACTTGGTAAGAAATTGCATGCCAAAAATTTCAATTCTGGAAAACTAAATGAAAAACAGAAGACGACCAAGCAGAAGACTGGTATCCTTGGAAAGTACCTAATGTCTTTCACATCCATTTTATCATATTGTTCTGGCAACTGCATGTGCTCTGTGAACCTAAGATATTGACAAAATATCTCCTTCAACACGGAAAGATCACAAAACAGAACCAAGGATGCTTCATGTCAATCTAGAAGGCAGAGCAGTCACAAACCTTCATATAAAAATCTTCCAGTGTGTAAACTGCTGCATTATAAGATATTCGATCATCTTAAGAAAAAAAAAGTGAATAACTATAGTTTTGTCTGCCTGATGTCTCAGGTTCAGAATAAAGATGCATCGAGCTTGTGTGGATTCTGCATTGCATCTCACCAACATGGTGGTCTATATCTCAGCTATAAGAACTTCTCATAATCGTCTCCTCATGGATTTCTCCTCTTCCAAGGGCAACCTCAATAATCCATGGCTTATTCGCTCAGATGCACAGACTCACTGTAATTATTGGTATTTCTATGCTTGATGTTACCAGAGGCTGAAAAAAAATAAGCTGTAATGGAATGATACTGCAGAGCAGAATCTATATTTTTATGCTGTTGGCATGCTTAGAATTTAGCAGGCCATATATTATGTCTTCTATTCACTCATTTATCCTGAATTCAGTGTTACATAGAATGTAATTTCTATTTCTCATCAATTGGATTCACTCAATACCCCACTGTTTCATTTTAAATTACATATGCTTAAGAAAAATTAGATAAGCACATTAGATAGGTTACTTATTTTCTATCAGTATGCATGACTTTCTTACACATGCACCTTCTCACACACACAGATTTCCAATCATCCAAAGCAAAAGACAGATTTTTTTACTCTTAGGAAAACCAATATCAAATGAGAAGCACAAATACAGAACAAAGAATTTCAAAGGACAAAATCTCTCCCTACACAAAGCAATGTTACTTCACGGTGTTCTTATTATGTTTAGATACCTAGAGATGCTCATTTTGCTTTATGATTATTCCCTCCAAAATGTTCATTATGCATGAGATTGACTTTAGCAAGACAGTTTCACATATATAGTAAGCGACTGCTTGTGTAACTGGCTTATCTTTGAATAACTGTTTAATAATTTAACTCAACTTTTGTAATCACACAGCTCATAATTCACTTCAAAATTTTATGCATCAAAAATTTCTCCTTGCCCCTTGCTTGGCTCAAAAACAATGTCCTTGGATGATAGAAGAAGGTGTTTTACTACATTAGTTTGGGGACATATTTACAACCAAGGGAAATCGGTCTTCTGATACTGAGAATATATCACTGTCATCACTTCTCCTAGAGATGTTAGCTGTAGATTTTAAAATGCAGTCGCTAAGAAAGTTTCCCAACCTCATTGTGTCAAGTTCTAGTCATAGTCAAACACAAATGGCTTTGCTTCCTCCCTGCCTTCTTAAAGAAAAAAAGAAAAAGAAAAAGAAAAAGAAAAAGAAAAAGAAAAAGAAAAAGAAAAAGAAAAAGAAAAAGAAAAAGAAAAAGAAGGAAAAAAAGAAAAGAAAAAAAAAAGAAAAACAAATGCCATGAAATTACAGTTGTAAATACCAGTTTCTCACAGAGAATCATAGAATCATAGAATACCAGGTTGGAAGGGACCAAAAGGATCATCTAGTCCAACCTTTCAAGGTAAAAGTATAGTTTAAATGAGATGAGTCAGCACCCTGTCAAGCTGACTCTTAAAATGTAGGGGAAATCACCACTTCCCCTGGAGATTGTTCCAATGTCTGATTGATCTTATGGTAAAAAAAATTCTTCTGGAGTTCAATTGGAATCTCTCCAGAAGCAACCTGTGTCCATCACCCCTTGTCTTTTCCATGTGACTCCTTGTGAAAAGGGAGTTCCCATCTTCTTGGTAGCCACCTCTTATGTACTGATACATGGTGTCAGAGACTGTATCAGGTATTGTCTCAACATTGCTGTTACACCACTGCCACCGCTTCCTGCAGATGCGTCCTGCCTGCGTGATGGAAAAGCCAACTGCAATGTGCTACGTGAAGATGGGACCAAAGGCAGGAAATGGCCAGACTGCAAGATTAGAACTTCCCTATTTTCATAAGCGGAGCCAATTCCAAGAAGTTTCATCTAACCCCAACACACGCGCCCAGACTCGGAGTCAGTCACCCCCAAGTGATGGTGTTGGGCATGTGTACCACTGCCAAGTGGTGGGGGTGATTAGGCAAAACAGTTCTTGGAATAAGCTAAATGGTTCATGGAAGCTAATGGATATGTAATAAAACAGTCAGTATAAGAGCCGAAAGCAAGCAGCGTGGTACAGAATGTACAGAAGGGAATGTACAGAGAGCAACATTGGAAGGGAAGTACGGAAGAAACACAAGGACAAAATGCACTTTCTCCCACCACACTGGACAAAGAATTGGACTGATAGGGGATCAGTGTTCTGTGGTGGTAACTTTGCCCCCCTCCTCTCCTTTTTTTCTCTCTCTTTTCTCATTTGAGCACCAGTTGTTGGGCAAATAAAGCTACTTGGCACTTGACTCCATTTTGAGTCTTAATTCTGTTTCCGGGAATTCGAACAAAGACCATGGCCCTGGTCTCTGACCGGAGTGTAACACATGATAACACAGGTAATTGTTACTTCCTATACGATGTTAGGAAATATTTGCACTGAATTACAAGAAAAAGTGAGAAGAAGCTGAAAAAGAAACTGGAACAACTATTTTCATCACCTACAGAATTTATTTTAAAACTTGGATCTAACCTTATTAAAACTGTAACTGGCATAAAAAATATACATGACATATTTTTTTTCCTGCTTTCACAACGCTTGGCATAAATTATTTATTAAATGATCCCAGAGGTCTTTTCCAACCGAGCGATCCTGTGATTCTGTGAAAATTACACCAATAAACTGTTGATGTTACTAAACTAAAAACAGCGTGAGGAAACGAAGTAAAATACAAAACCACACTAACTACACAAATAATATACCCACACAAATAACAGATACTTTATTTTTTTGTCCAAATGAAAAAGTTTACAGTTAAATAAAAGTTTTTGTTCTGTTTTATCAAGAAAAACAAAAACCAATTGACTCCTCCTGAGTCACATAAACATCTTTAATAAAAAGACACTAGAAGTAGAGGGCTAACTTTGACTGGAGGCAACCAATATGGTTGCTATTTCAAGGCACGCACCCAAGACACAAATTACAGGGCATAGGTGTCCCTTGCTGCCCACAAGTCTTCAGGCTCACACTTGCCCTGCCTTGGGCCATGGACTGGGAGTGCCCATGTATGAGGGCAAGGGGATCTCAAGGAAATGGCAATCACAGGGCCACACTCTGCCTCTCACAACAGCTCCCTCACTATGGCCAGCTTACAGAGTTGTTCTTTGTCTGTCTTATCCATACAATTATTGCTTTAGTAAATACATTTATTGCTACAGAAAAATGCCTGGGACTACAGCACCATTTCTGCTGCTGGGCCAAATATTCTGCTCTCCCATGTTTTGCAAGAGGAATGCCTTTCAGTTGCACAAGACAAACACTGTCTGGACTCATACCACATTCAGTCACATTTAACATTTATCAGGGCTGAACTGGTCCCATAGGTTGTAGAAAGTAACTCAGTTACATTTCATTATCTACTAACACACTTATAAGTCATTGTTTTCAAACACTATAACCCTTAAAGTCACATCATTTTTCATATTTATAAAGCTCTGAAGTTTCCTATTCCTTGTATTGATGGCTAAAATTTTAATATATGTACAATAAAATATAACTGCTTTCCTTAAGTAAGGAAACCATTTGCCTTTACAGTTAAAAGTTGACCTGAGACAGTTAATAAATCTGGATTCAACTAACTAAACAGGCTAATTCTATATAAATCTATTTCTGCCAAGTATCTACTGGAGATACCAGTGCATCACCTCCACCCAGTACATACACTGAAGATGTTTGACCTCCTGGTAGGTCCATTGCTCATCAGAAACTGAGTGGCATCCCCTTGGGAGGCAAGGCCAGCAACTAGGCTGCACAATACCTGGACTTTTTTGAGTTCATATTCACAACCTGAATAGCAAAGGGAATAATCAAATGATACAGAAACGTCTCAGGATGCTCTAAAGAGCCCTATTCAGGCCAGAGAGGAAGGCAAAAGACCAAAACCTATTTTGACACCACACACAGACAGCTGCTTGTTGGTTACCTGAAGGAAGAAGAAAAAAAAAGAAAAATAAAAAAAAAAGCAGCTACATTTACAAGCTCCAGCCCTAGTCCCTCAGCTCTGATTACCAGATGGTGCTTCTTGCACACCAAGTTCATTGTGTGAAAGCAAGCACTGTATCTAAATGTCTAGGCATTTATAGAAGCTCACGACCGCTTAACATGAGCAGACTAGATCAGATCAAAGGTCTGCAAAGCCTCTACCAGCCTATGTGCTGGAAGAAAAAACCCTAGAATTTTCAGGCATAGGCTGAGCCAAGCCACACATGTCCTACTGTGCCATTAGCAGCAAAAGGCTAAACAAGGCAAATGTGGGCCTGCTAGTGAATGGGACAGGTGACTTAGTGATAGCAGACACAGATAAAGCTGAGCTACTCAACACTACCTTTGCCTTAGTCTGCACCGAAAAAGCCCTCTGTGCTCAGTCAAAACGGTTCAAAGAGAAGATGAACTATCAGTAATGCATGAGGATTGAGGATTGAAGTAGAAATTACTTGGGAAAGATTGATCCTTACAAGTCATTGGGATCCAACATAGAATGTTGATAAAACTGGGTGTGTCCTTGAAAAGGCCACTCTCTGTCATCTTTAGAAACTCATGGAGACCAGGAGAGACATCCAATAACTGGAGAAAGTATCTTCCAAAAATGTCAAAAGGTCGATGTGAGGAACTACAGGCCAGACAACCTCTCAGAAGATCATGTTGTGAGTCCTCTTTGAACGTATTTTTGGGCACATAAAGCAAAATAGGGTGATTAGGAACAGTCAGCATAGATTTATTGAGGATAAATCATGCCTAACCAACTTGATTGTCTTCTATGATAAAATAACCACATCTGTGGATGAGAAAAGAGCAATAGATATAATTTACTTTGACAAGGCTTTCAATATAATTCTTACATTATTCTTGTTAGGTCATTACAGTCTGGAAGGATTGACTGAAAAAAAGTGAGGATAACTGGGCTAAGAGAGTGATGGTAAATAGGCTGTACTCTAGTTGGATACCTGTGACAAGTGAAGCACTGCAGGGATCAATCCTGAGACCTGTCCTATTTAACATCTTTATCAATGCCACAGAAGAGGTGACAGAGCACACACTTTTCAAACTTGCAGATAACACTAAAATGAGGGCAACATTCAACGCACTTCAAGGCAAGGCTGCCATCAGAATAATCTGTATAGGCTGGAGTAATGGGCTGACAAGACCTTTTTTCCTCCATGAGGAAAGTCCAGCAGTGCACCAGGTTGCACAGAGATTTTGTGATATCTCCATTCTTTGAAGTCTTCAAGATGTGACTGAATAAAGCCCTAAGCAACCTGGTCCGACCCCAGAGCTGACTGCTTTAAGCAGGAGGTTGGACTAGACCCTTTCTGAGGACCCTTTCAACCTGAACTATGTGATCCTATCTGCAACCTTCTGCAAGCTGAAATGGTAAGAGTATTTGATTAGGTGACTCACAGGTTACGAAAACAAAAACACATTCAGCTGCCTTCACACAAAGAGGAGAGAAAACCTGAGGCTAGATTTAGAGCAAGCAGAGCTGGCCTGGCCACATTTCTGATAATGGTTTTACATGTCAAAGTTAAAGGTGCCCAAGTCAATTCTACCTTCCTGAACTCTTGGAAACATATTTTGGATTTGGTAAACAACTGTACCTGGCAGTTCTCTTTTGTCCATGTCCACAGATTTGTCTGCCACCCAGAAAAATTGTTCTACAGGGAAGTCTTGAAGAAGCACACTTTGCTTTAGGAAAACCAACCAAACAAACAAAAATCCAAAAAACCAAACTTATTCCAAACTATACTGTATTCTAGAAGAAACTTTATGTTGACCACAACACTAGATACAGTAACAATGAATTTCCCTGTATATATATGCCAAAAGAACACCACCAATACTGCTTTTTATACTGTATCAGAGCTATACTCTAAAAATATCAAACCACCCACCCCCAAACAACTAAACAAAACAATAAATGATAGCTATGCAGAACTGAAAACTGCCATCTTTTTAAACTGGGATGAGTAAAATATCTTTTTTTCTCCTGTACAAATATGCTTTGTCTACCAGCTACCACCTTGTGACTTAAATTTACATCCATTGTAAGGAGTCTATTGAGTCAGACAGTGTATGTTCAGCATATAAAAAGCAAATGCTTTTTAGTTCTCTTAGTCCACTAACATTCTCTTTTACCTAATCTTCCTCTACTCTATCAGTCTTCTCTCTCCACTCTATCTCACATTTCACTTCCCATTCTAAATCCTCTTACTGTACGTACAAGAAGAAACCTATTCCTGCCAAACTCTTTTTCATTCTTTTTTAATGGTACGATGTGCCAAGAGTCACTTAATGTCCCACAGCTTTTGCAGGACTAGAGTGTTCTGAATCTGTCTCTCTCCACATTGACATTTCCTGTGTAGCAAATGTTATTTGAAAGTTTGGTCCAAGAGTCTTTGGATTTATCAGAGTTATGTAAGACTGAGGGGAAAAAACCAAATATCCTATATGTGGCGGGGGAAAATAAACCCTCAAATGCTGGGGTTTTCTTGGTGCTGAAGAGAATACACTCTTGGCTTTTCATCTGACAAGTAAAAAGAGCTCTTAACATATCTTTGTTACTGCTTGTGGGAAAGGAAACAGTAAACTGACAGTCACATCTAACAGACATAATTGAAAATTTAAGTATACAGCAATCAAAATGATCTTAAAATAACTGAAATTCTTCCACAATTTTCTGGTAAGTTATGAAATAAGTGATATGAACTTTCAATTTTTTTCTAACATTTCAACCTATTTTTTAGCACGTATGACCAGGGGAAAAATGTTACAAAAGGGAAAATAAGCATTTTTACTAATATCAGGCCAGACATGAAAAATATTCAATGTTGATTCTTAATTTTTTAAAAAAATTAATTAATAGTTTGAATAAAATCAGACAAACGCTGAAAAGCAACTGCAGATTTATGGGCTTTGATGTAACTACCCACAACAAATTAATTGGTCAATGTAAACTGTCTACTAAAAAACATGCTCACTTATGTCTGAAAAGAGAGTATCACAACTAAAATTCAATTTTAGCAATTTTAAAATGGAGAAAATGAGGACAACATGAAAATTTTATGCAAATAGTAGACAACAAATAATTCAAAATTTCTATCTCATTTTCAAAATCCAGAGAGAAATAAAGCCAGTGGTATGAAGAGTATATGATTAGTTGCAAGCTATTTGAATATTTAAAATATTTGCCCATAATCAGAGTCCACTACTATAATTTGAACCTTTATTGTCATCTGAAGAGCTTCCTACAGAGTTAGGAATGCTGTTTCTTTCTGAAGAGTGGCTACGCCTTGAGAGTTTCTTGCTCTCAGTACCAATGATAGCAACTGAGTCTTTTGCAGCAAGAGCTTTCTGTTCATGCAGTTTTCAGCCCTAATTTGAATTTTTTTTTCTGCCCTAGCGAGGATTAATCAACAAACACTGGTTACCAGACCCTTGTTCTTTACATGTTACACTCAGGCATGCCTTACTCAGAAACTGAATAAAAGGACAGAAATTCACTATGCCCAATGTTTAACAATGCCTAGGCACAATTTTAGCAAGCATTTAAAACAGAGAAAAGATTTTTTAACAGAATTTTTATGTATTATTCATGTATCTGAAGTGCAGCTTTTACCAATTTGATATGTTTTTTGGACTAGTGTTAACAACACAGCCAGCAATGTAACATCAGGTATCCATTTGCCTTATAGGTCCTAAATCAGCAAAGCATTTAAGAACATAATTAACTTGAGTGAAAAACAAACACAAATTAATTTACTACTAAATCAGGTGTTGCACATTTAAATGAAAACCTAAAAGTTTGACCTGAAAAATTTCATGTTAATTTTTGACTGATAACCTTTCAGCACCATCCCCAGATATTGAGCTTAATGTTAGAAATGTACAGCATTAGCATCTCTGATTTTACTTTAAAAAACCAGCAAGTATCAAATTAATCAAAAGAAAATTAACAACGGATCAAGTGGTTGTGTAGGTGTTCAACAAGCTTGGAAGCCAGTGATAAAATGAGCAAGGCTGTACTCTTTTCAAAAGTAAAATTCACCTGGAGAGTATTGAGAGGGAGGCATCCTATGCTATCAGAAAGGCGAAGTATTTTTTCTCTTTCACTGGGAATTCCTTTGCTGGAATATTGCATGAAAAATAAATAAATTAATAAACTGAAGGCCAGGGGAGCTACAGGCTGGCTAGAAAAGGACAAAGAAAGAGAGACTGGAAGAACTAGAACCATTTAGTTCCAAGAGAGATACATAAGATAGTAAGCTTTGTTTTGAAATACAGTTTCTTTATAAAAGGCCACTTTTGAGCCTTGTTGTATTTTGAAGTCTTTTATTTAGACATGGATATTTGAATAAAGAAAATTTAAAGCAGATATTTAAATTTCTAATTATATTATAAACACCTTTTTTAGACATGATCTGAAATGGAATGTGCTCTAAATATTATAATCCCAATTTAGTCTATTTTTTTCTGCAGCCTGAGTGACAGATTTTTATCAACTATATGAATTATCTTTATTACTTTCACAAAAAAAACCCAAACAACAAAACAAAACCAAAAGAACCCTATGTGCAGTTTAGAAGGAGAACAAGAAAATTATCTTCCTCTTGCCCTATAAAATTTTAATTATTTTATAATATAAGAAGAAATTAATCTCTTCCTCACTTTTTTAGCTATGTAAAGTTTGTATTTTAACACCTTATATAGCTGTGTTTTTGAACCAGTTACATTAAAGAACAAGAATTACAAGAGGGAAAATTGGAACCTCTCTGAAGTTGACAGGGAGGAAATGGGCAGGGGCAACTGAATCACGCAATTATTAAAGTCATCACCAACAGTCAAAGGCTGCATTGTCCAATAAAAAGGTCTGTAAAGATATTGGTTACATCTGGGACTGGAATATCTCCTTGGTGCAGTTCATTGTAAAAATAATGTACTAAAGGGAACGCCTGGGCTTAAGGAGCCATTGAACTGCTTAAGAAATACCCTACTTGCTCAGATCTGTGATACATCTAGATTTCAGGTTTCATCAAAATATTAGCAGCTAACGAACATATTTTTCTTTCCTCATTGATTCAGACATGCCTACTTAATCCTCACAAGTGAATTATTTCATCCAGCGGAGAGAAATATTCTAATTCAGAGCCTTTTATAGAAAAAAAATCCTAATGTAAAACCTTCAGGATAGAGTTCCAACTCTAAGACAATTTAGAAAAGCTGAAGCTACATTTGTGCCTCATGGAGAGCAAGACTATATAATCCAAAGTAAGAAAGGACTACACCTAACTACCTGCTGTAAAAGATGATATTATTCAAATATCCATGAGCACCTAGCAAAATGGAAAAAGTCAGTACTTAGTGTTGAAAGATTCCACAGGAAAATCTTCCTCCTCATTTGAAAAATAATTCAGAATTTGGTCTTCAAGTTATGGGTTTGCTAGAACACTGAGAACATTAAGATCTCATCTCAAATTCAGACTTCTGTGCCAACAGTATTTAATCATTGGGAAGAGACAAACCGGTAAATTTAAGCTATATTAAAATCACTGAGATGTCAATGCCTAATAATAATATTAGGGTTCCTTAATGTACGAGCTACCTATGCAAAGTAGGCTTAAGATTCCTGAGAACCTTCCTAAAAACAAGAAGTGGAATGAACTCTAGAATTCTTACAAGGCAGATTAACCGCTGATTCAGCGCTGTCCGTGGCAGTCACAGCCTGGCTCTAGCCCATCATTCACAAGGCAGCAAAGTTTAATTGCATTTGCAGTACCTAGAAATATACTCATGCTTTCCTGAATTGCTCCTTAGTGGGACCACACTCTTCTCTGAAGAAACCAATGTCCTCAGGTGACTGTGAGGAATACGTTGATGTTTCACTCTCTAGACTCAAGTTAGCTTTGCAGATATCAGGCAGATACAAGCATCCAGCAAGATGCCTAAGGCTGAACAGTGGAATACTTTGTATTACATTTTGACTTTACATAAATTAACACAGATCATAACTGTCTTGCATGGCATATGATGCTACAAATACTTACTGTATCAGCATATACTTTTGAAAGCTTGTGTACATCTCAGAAAAGGGAAAAGACACATTCAGACACGTATAAAAATGCTGCCTACTTATGGATGAGCATTAAAATGGATGGTAATTCCTTGCTTAAATTTGTTGCATCCTATTCAGTGTGTTTCCTATACACTTCAGCATGCTTTGCCTTACCAATTTTGAACGTGCTGTAAATATTTTACATATGGAAATATTCCATCTATGAGTGAATGAAACATACTTTCAAGTGCCATCCTTAATTTTTACATTGAAGTGCTAACTTAGCATAAGTAAACCAATAAAAATTACAATCACTCTTAATACTGTCCTGTAGGTACTTTATTTTCTTGTGTATTTTCTCTTCTCAGGCTTACACTGGATTGTTATATGTGACTTACCTTTGACAAACTTTTCTGTGACCTACATCTACAGTGGCAAAGACAGTTCACTTTGAAGTCATCCTTGTAACCCAAGAGGTCAGCTATCCCCACTGCAAATCCTTTCAGAGAGGATTCTAAGGTGGTTCTAAGCTAGGAAACTTGTTGAGCTTATGGATAGGAACCCAAATCTACTCTTCCCAACCTTCTTTCTCTCACCCCACACCCTCAGAATCTTATTGCAATAGATCTGTGAGAAACAATGATAAAATTTCAGTTTCTCTCTTTTATTTTCTTTTCCTACCTCCCATAGAAACAGTCCCAAAATCACAGTCAAGTAGTAAAACAGCACTGTGTAAGAGCTCAATTTCACAAGACATTTTAAGGATAACTTCAATACCAGTTACATGTTATAAAATTAGGAAAGGATGGTTCACATGGCTCAGCTCAGGCAACCTTCATTTTAACCAGAAATGTAAATATACACAGAAAAAGAGACTCAATAAATAGCATAAATGCTTCACTGTATCCTAATGAAGCCTTTTCCAGCAATGTTCTGATTGTTCCTTTCCAGTTCTTTCAATCTGAAAATCACATACACTATACTACCATACTGCTCTAATACCTTTCAACAATTTCTTTTCTTAAAGTTCTATCAAACCAGATTACACAGTGCCATTTTAAAAATTTTAATGTGATTATGGTACCCTCAATTTTTCATTAATACAGTTACTGCGGCCACACTCAGCTAGGCACACGTACATGTAAAACCTTGATTGGTAACTACCAGACAGTCTTGAAACAGTCTTTGAGACATATGCATATAGATAAGCATACATCTCTTATGCTTTTATAAGTATTAAAAAAGGAAGCTTTGAGGGACTTTTTTTTCTCCTTAATAGCAGTTATTGAACTTCAAGTACAGTAACTAAATTTATTACCAGTTTTTGTTCTGATTATTTTCTCTAGAATCTCTAGGTAAAGTCGCATTGTGACATTAGTAAGCAAGTTAATTTTGACAGAATTTGCCTTACATTGTACAATACTATTTCCCTAAATAGGATTACTAAATGTTGCCAGTGATCTTGATTATTAACCTACCTCAGTTCAACACAACCACTCTGACGTTTTAGAATTTTAAATTGCTGCTCTTAATTTTCATTGCTTGTGAAGAAATTTCAATGATACATGTCCTTTCAATGTATTTAATCCAATCATGTTGTAAGTTTATAAGCCTTGGCTCATCAGTGCAATGTTCTTTAAATATTAACACATTTGATAACTTGTTTACCTAATTTTCCTTTATATGGGACACACTACTAATAAAAACATTCTATTTATTCCCAAATAAATTTCAATTGTAAATCTTGATGGTGAGCCCTCCTACATATGCAGAACTTGCATCAGTGACAGTCAGAATGCTACTCTGAATTACTTTCATAAATCATTACAGAAAATTATTGTAGCTTTGAATTTCTAAATATAAAATAAATTTTTAATTTATTTTAAGATTTATGAAATTTGATATTTTATTTCTCGGGATTAGTCACTTCAGTCACTTGCTTAACAATTAAAAGATAATTAAATCTAGTTGCTTTTGTTATGAAAAAAATTCAATAACAGACTTGGTTTTGCTTTGACATTTTTAGTTATTTCTGGCACTAAACAATTTAAACAACTTTGAAAACAAACCTTTCTACCTCAGTGTTTTAAATGAGCTGGAGAGGGGGGGGAAGACTGACCAAAACAACTATTTAAATGCAACCAGTAAATTGCACCAAAACCAGAGATGCTTTAGTCTAAAGAGTGACTTTGGTAGATGCACTGCTAAAAAAGAAACTTGCAGTTGTAAATAATTTATAGGCCCTCCTGAGAACATCTGGTAGTTCTGCATCTGGGGGGAAGTGTTGATCTGTTAGAAGGCA
>NW_010173965.1:0-262 GCF_000695765.1 Mesitornis unicolor
GGGTTGGGATGGTGTGGGGTGCACTGGGTGCAGGGGGTTTGGAGTGGGTGGCTTGGGGTGCCCTGCATGCAGTGGGGTTGGGGTCCATGGTTTGGGTTGCTGTGGGTACAAGGGGTTTAGGGTGGGTGGTCTGGGATGTGGTAGGTGTGGGTGATTTGGGGTGTCATGTCTGCAAGGACCTGGATTTGGGTGGTTAGGGGTGCTCTGAGTGCAGGAGGTGGGTTTGGGTGGCTTGGGGTGCCCTGCATATTGGGTACTGTGG
>NW_010173965.1:626-1010 GCF_000695765.1 Mesitornis unicolor
CAGGAGCTGCGGGAGGTCAGCCGCAACAGGGCCTCCCTGCGCGGGCGCCTGCATGACCTGCGCCGGTACCTCCACGTCCTGCGTGAGGGACAGCGCTTCACCAGCCTGCCGGTGGGTCCACGTTGCGGGGCCCACGGTCCCTGGGGGTACTACCCTGCACCCTGCTTTCTGTCCTCACCAGCCTCATCTCTTTGCTCCCCATCACCGCAGGCCCCTCTGGGCTCCCCGCTGCGGCCTCGGGCGCTCTCAGAGCGTGAACCCCTCGTTGACCCCTCGCTGCACCAGCACCTTGACCGCAAGATCAAGTAAGAGGGGTTGGAGGGCAATGACACAGCCATGGGACAATGGACGTGGCTGTAGAGAAAGGGTTGGAGATGAGCCATA
>NW_010173965.1:1030-1366 GCF_000695765.1 Mesitornis unicolor
ATGGGTAAGGGCAGAGGGCAAAGGTTGGAGAGGGGCTGTGTGGCAGTGGCTTGGCCATGGGGCAGCTGGGGGGGCTGTGGGATAAGGATTGGACATGAGCAGTGGGCAAGACTGGAGAGTAAGGGTTGGAGATGGGCCGTGGGGCAGTGGGCATGGCTGTAGGGTAAGGATTGGAGATGACCCGTAGGACAGTGGCATGGCCATGGGGATGAGGTCTGGGGAGGAGCTATGGGACAGGGGCCTGGCCATGGGGCAGGGGCAGCAGCAGAGTCGTGCTTGTCCCAGCGCCCCCGCCACATCCCCACAGCTTCGTGGCTGGGGTCCATCCACCCCTGG
>NW_010173965.1:1400-5084 GCF_000695765.1 Mesitornis unicolor
ACCTGGTGGCCAGCTTCGTGGAGATGCCCGAGCCCATGGAGGACCCAGCCACAGTAAGCAGGGCACTGGGGTGGGGGGCTGGCAGGGAAGGGGGACTGAGACGGCTGGGGCTGACTTGGGCTGTGCTGTCCCCAGGGTGAGAGCATCACCTGGGTCATCTTCCTCATCTCCTACTGGGGCGAGCAGATTGGGCAGAAGATCCACAAGATCTCAGACTGGTGAGCCAGCAGCCATGCATTGAGCCATGCAGAGGTTTATTTAGCAAGACCCACTCTGGACCCCCCACGGGGATGGACTGGGCCACCCCGGGGAGCTCTGGCACCCGGTGACATGACAGCATCCATCTCTCCCAGCTTCCACTGCCACATGTACCCCTATCCAGAGAGTGAGGCCAGCCGAGCAGACACCATGAGTAGGCTGCACAGCCAGATCCAGGACCTCAGTGTGGTGAGCTGGCTACCACAGTGGGCAATGGGGGGCTGCACTGGGACCGCCCCAGTCCCTGACCCATATTGGGTGCCCGCAGGTGCTGGAGGAGACAGAGCAGTACCTGGCGCAGGTGCTGGACAAGGTGGTGCTTGCACTGCCCACCTGGCGGGTGCAGGTGCAGAAGATGAAGGCCATCTACCTCATCCTCAACCAGTGCAGCTTCGATGTCACCGAGAAGTGCCTCATCGCTGAGGTCTGGTGCCCCGTGCGGGACCTCACCCAAGTGCAGGATGCCCTGCGCCAGGGATCGGTGGGTTGCTTGGTGTCCCCATGTCCTGGTTCCAGAGGTTGCTTGGTGTCCCTGTGTCCTCGTGCCAGGGTTTGCTCAGTGTCCCCGTGTCCTTGCGCTGGGGCTTGGTGTCTACATGTCAAGGTTCTGGGCGTTGCTTGGTGTCCCTGTGTCCTCACACCAGAGGTTGCTCGGTGTCCCTGTGTCCTCCTGCCGTGATGGGGTGGATGCCGAGCAGGAGGGTGCTGTGGGTCAGGTGCTGGGTGCTTTCCCTGCAGTACAAGAGCGGCTCCAGCGTGGAGTGCTTCGTGCAGCGCATCCCCACCTCGGAGAGCCCCCCGACCCTCATCCGCACCAACAAGTTCACGGCTGGCTTCCAGAGCATCGTGGATGCCTATGGGGTGGCCAGCTACCAGGAGGTGAACCCTGGTAAGGTCCCCAGGCCCTCTGTCACAGCCCAGGGCTGGTGGGGGGTGCCCCATGTGACATGGTCCCTGTGCCCCTGCAGCACCGTACGCCATCATCACCTTCCCCTTCATCTTCGCCATCATGTTTGGGGACGTGGGGCACGGGCTGCTCATGTTCCTCTTTGCTCTCTGGATGGTGCTATATGAGAACAGGCCCAGCCTGAAGCAGGCCAGCAACGAGGTGAGGGGGACATGGTTGGGGCCAGGCTTGGAGGTGTGGGACATGGCTGGGGGCATGGGATGGGCTTGAAGGCATGGAATGGGGTTGGAGGTATAGGATGGGACTGGTGGTGTGGGACAGGGACAGTAGGGGGCAGGGTTAGTGGTGTGGGAGGGGGACAGTGTGGGGCAGGGAAGGTGGTGTGGGACACAAGAGCTGTGTTTGCCCCCACCAGATCTGGCAGACATTCTTCGAGGGGCGCTACCTCATCTTGCTGATGGGGGCCTTCTCCATCTACACCGGCTTCATCTACAACGAGTGCTTCAGCAAAGCCACCGTCATCTTCCCCTCTGCCTGGAGCGTGGCCGCCATGGCCAACCACTCCTCCTGGAGGTGGGACCCCCAGCCCCCCTGTGAACAACCCCCCCAGATCCTCGCCTGCACTGACACCTCTTCACTCTGCCCACAGCTCTGCCTACCTCGCCACCCACCCGTCCCTCACCATGGACCCCAACGTCACTGGTGTTTTCCAAGGGCCATATCCCTTTGGGATTGACCCAGTGAGTGTCCTGTGGAGGAGAGGATGGGACAGAACCCTCAGTGGGGTGGCCAAGAGTCTCACCCACCTTGTTCATGACAGATCTGGAGCTTGGCCACCAACCACCTCAACTTCCTCAACTCCTTCAAGATGAAGATGTCTGTGGTGCTGGGCATCGTGCACATGGGCTTTGGTGTTATGCTGGGGATCTTCAACCATGTGTGAGTCCCCATGGCTGCACCCATGGGCTCTGGCCACCCATGGTCATGCTGAGGGGACTGGTGCTGGACTCACCTGGGTGGGGTGGGCGAGTTGGGGTCCTGTACCTCTACATCTGAGTGAGAGCCCAAGGCTCGTGGGGATGTGCCATGCTGGACTGAGCCTGGCTGATGTCTCCCTGCTCAGGCACTTCCAGCAGTGGCACCGGCTGGTACTGGAGCTCCTGCCCGAGATGATTTTCCTCCTGGCACTCTTTGGCTACCTCGTTTTCCTCATCTTCTACAAGTGGATCAAGTTCAGCGCCGCCGACTCCATGGTGGCCCCCAGCATCCTCATCCACTTCATTGACATGTTCCTCTTCACCACCAACGCCGACAACCGCCCGCTCTACCGGGGGCAGGTAGCACCCCACCGAGATGAGGGGCACCCACCTGGGGACCCTCCTCTTTGCCCAGGCTGGAAGTCCTCTGGGGGATGGTGCAGTGGGGATGGGGTCCCCTGTGAGTCATGAGTGGGGCTGTTCTCAGCTTGGGTACCCAGTGCCGGAGGGGACCTTAAATTGGTGTCCCTGTGCCGCAGGTGCCGGTACAGATGGTGTTGGTGGTGTTGGCACTGGCGTCGGTGCCCGTCCTGCTCCTGGGGACGCCGCTCTACCTGTACTGCCGACGGCACGCACCGAGGACGGGCTGCCCTGGGGTAAAGCTGGGGCCACTGCGGGGGAGCTCAGGTGGGAGGGTGCAGCAGGGTCTCACCACTGGTGCTGTCATCGCGCAGCCGGCTGGAGGGACAGGAGGCCGGCAACTGCGTCAATGCCACCAAGGAGGATGTGGAGAGTGGAGGTCACAGCCCTGATGCCAAGGTGAGAGACTGCCATGGCAGGCTCATGTGGTGGGGTGCAGGAGGCTGTGCCCCACTACTGACGTCTCCTGTCCCCTCCTTCCCTGCAGCACTTGGACTTTGCTGACATCTTCATGCACCAGGCGATCCATACCATTGAGTATTGCCTGGGCTGCATCTCCAACACCGCATCCTACCTGCGGCTCTGGGCGCTCAGCTTGGCCCATGCCCGTGAGTCCCCCCCGGCCGCCTGTGTCCCTCCCGGGCGCCAGGCAGAGCCTCACTCCCTCCGTTTGTCCCCAGAGCTATCAGAGGTCCTGTGGACCATGGTGATGCGCAACGGCTTCGTGCGGCTGAGCTACGTGGGCGGCGTGGTGCTGGTGCCGGTCTTCGCTGCCTTCGCCGTGCTGACCGTGGCCATCTTGCTGGTGATGGAGGGGCTCTCTGCCTTCCTCCATGCCCTGCGCCTGCACTGGTGAGCCTGGCCCAGGGGGTGCAGGTGGGATGGGGGTGACCGATCCCCCCATAACGCTGCTTCTCACCGGCCCTTCTCCTCGGCAGGGTGGAGTTTCAGAATAAGTTTTACGTGGGCGCCGGGTACAAGCTGTGCCCCTTCGCCTTCGCGCCTGACACCTGGGAGTAGCCGTGTGGATGCCGAGGTGCTCGGAGCATTGGCTGCACCCAATCCCCCACTCTGCTGGGAGGTGATGAGGGGCAGGGTCCCCCCCCCGAGACCCTTTGGGGC
>NW_010173965.1:5221-6173 GCF_000695765.1 Mesitornis unicolor
AGAGGGTGCCCCCCTCCCCATCACTGCTGCCCGTAGCTGAAGGCAGGGCCTGTGGCGGTGCCATAGGTGCTGAGTGGGGGGAAGGCGGGCAGGGGGTAGGGCAGGGCACGGGGCTTGGCCCCCACATAGACGCCAGGGGGGCAGGTGAGGGGCTGGAAGGGGGGCGTGGGCAGCTCGGGGAAGCCAGGGGGAGCTGCCGATGGGGCCGATTGTGGAGGCATGGGGATGGACAGTGCCCCGCGGCTGTGGGGAGGCCCTGGCTGGGGGAGAGACAGCAGCAGGGTGTCAGTGCTCCTGCCAGCCCCCCTACCTTTCTCTTGCTGCTTGGGGCGGGAGGGCAGTGCAGTGGCCCGGGCACGAGGCATGGCACCCAGCAGGGACCCTGCAGGCACCCCACACCTGCGAGGAAGATGGAGGGGGGGGAGGCTCAGGGATAGCAGTGTGGAGCCCCTCATCGTGGCATCAGGGTGGTGTCAGAGCGGGAGCTCTTACCATGGCTCAGGGTCACCGTCCCGAAAGCCCTTGGCGAAGGGGTTGCTGGCGATCTTCAGCTGGGTGATCTGCAGAGGGGAGTGGGGTCAGGGGGTCCCTGGGAGGACACGACACATTGGGGTGACACCCCGGGGGCTCACCCGGTGGTTCTGGTAAGCCGTCACTGCCATGAACTGCGTCTCGGGGAAGCTGAAGGACTTGAAGTTCTGGTGGGCGAAGCGCTCGCTGTCCTGGCGCGGGTCCACAAAGACGACGTGGAAGCGGGGCTGGTAACGGTGCATGGAGTTGAGGATGATCTGTGGGGGGCAAGGAGAGGAGAGGTGGGCAGGACTCCCCATGCAGGAGTGCATTGTGTGCCCCTCCATCACCCACCCCGGGGCAGGGCGCTCACGTGGCCGTTGTCGTCCAGGAGGTTGTTGGTCAGCTTGAGCTTGTCGAACGAGACGATCTGCTGCATCCA
>NW_010173965.1:6282-20410 GCF_000695765.1 Mesitornis unicolor
AGGCGTCCCTGGGGGGCCAGAGGGGGGCTCAGTGCTGCTGGGACCTGTCCTCACCCGCCCCAGCATCCTCATTGCCGTGTCCCCACCTGTATCTCTTGTCATCCAGTGGGACAAAGTCCATGAGCAGGACGTAGTCAGCCAGTGGGTCTAGCCCAGACAGCTTCACTTGGAAGGTGGGGAACATCCTCCTGTGGGGATGGGGGGGTGGAAAAGGGATGCCCTCCACTCCGGCAGCCCTCCCTGCCCCACTGCAGTACCAACCTGCCTGCCTTAGTGACGATCATCTCGGTGCCCAGGCGGTTGAACTCCTCCCAAAGGCTGCCCATCTCCAGCCGTGCTGTGGCGTGGCACACACGCCGGTTCTTGCCGCTGGTCCCTGGCCCCTCGCCTGCCCACCCGAGGCTGGTGCTGCAGGGGGACCCCTCTGCCGGCCCCCCCAAAAAGGCTGCGGAGGAGTGAGGAAGGTGATGGGGGGGGACTTGATCCTGCACCTCAGATGTAGGAGCAGACCCCATGCACCACCAGCCACCCCATTGCATCCTCTCTCTGTAGAGCAGGTGGGAGGACTGGGGAGTCCTGGCCCCTGCTGTAATGGGGTTTCATCCCCCTCCCCACCCCAGGGCTGCTCTCTTATGGGGCTGGGTGACCCACCGTCCCCAAAAGCACCGTAAGACCCCACTGCTGGGCATCAAACACTGTTGTCACGGGTGGATTTTTACCTGCCATGGATGCAGCGGGTGGTCAGGAGGTGTCCGTGACTCTGTCTCCTGGCACAGCAGCAGTGGGGACCCCAACAAAGTCCCCTTCCAACGCAGCGCCAGCTCCAGACTGTCCCCTGCAGCCAGCTGGAGGTTTTATGCCCCTGCTTGGGGGTGGAGACGTGGGGGCTGGAGCTGCAGTGGTCCTTGGGGGCTGGAGCACGGCCCCCTTCCCCAACCTGCCTTTGTGCCTTGATGCGATGATGATGGACGGGATGCGAGCGGCAACTGTGGGACTGCTGAGGCCATCACTGGTCCCCATCTGGATTTTGGGGTACCCTGGGCTGGGAGGGACAGCTCTGTTGAGGTCTCCTTGTCCCCTTCCTGTCACATATCTGAGTGAGGGGAAGATGGGGGCTGCTCCAACCCTCTCCCCTCGGTAAAGCCCCTCTTGGCATGCAGCAGCTGCCTGTGTGCTGGCGGCTCAGTCGACAGCCTGCCATCAACACCTGCTATTAAAAAGCACAGTGAGGTGTTGAGGCATCCTCAATATGCTGGCTGCTTGTGCAAAGCCTCTGTGACTCTGGGGATGGGGGGGAGAAAAGTGCTTCCCCCACCCTTGCACCCATCCCAAATGCTGGTCCCATCTCTGCCCTGGTACCTGGGATCCCCAGTCCTGCCCTGGGGCTGAGCCCCCTCCACCCCTCATCCAATCACGATGCCTCCTGACAGTGGAAGATGGATGGGGATGAGACGGCACTGAGAGGACAAGGGGTGTGTGTGGGGATGTGACTGACAGAGGGGTGGGGTGGGTGGGAGCAAGGCAGAAGGACTACCCCAGAACTCCTCACTCCCCTCCAAACTGCAATTGGGCCATGGACACCATCTCGTTGCACAACATGGGAGTGTGTTTGGGTGGGCTGAGGGATGCTGAGGCTTTGGGGATGGGTCTGGAGGGAACAGAGAACAATCTCACAGGGATGCTGGTGGCTTTCTGTCCTTGGCAGGACCCTGGTGACGGTGGCACTGGACAAGGGCTGAAATCTCTCACTTCTTTGCACAGAGCAGGCTGTTTTCTCCAAACTGGGACTCAGCCTTAACGCTTCTGCTTTGGGGTCAGTGCTTAAATCCCTCCTGTGGCCATTGAGTAAACCCCCTGGCTTCCGTATGCTGCAGGGTGGCCAAAGAGGGCTGCGTGGGCAGCACTGGGTTTTGGGACCAAGACTGATGCAGACTGAGGATGGAACATCTCTTCAAGCCCCCTGCATCCGTCACATCCCCGCATGTGTCCCATGCCTCGAGGCACCGGCTTGGCCCCATCCGTCTCCCGCTGTCAGCTGGGCTGTGGCTGCGGGGCCAGTATTGAGCAGGGAGATGAGGAGGTGCGAAAGGCAGCGCTGACAGTGGGGAGGAGGGTGGAGGGGGCTCAGCCCCAGGCAGGACTGCAGCAGCCAAGCTCATCCGCGGCTTTGCACTGCGCTCTGCAGCTGATTTTTCTTCTGGAGAGAAAAGGAAAGGCAAGGATGCGGCCCTGGAAGAGTCTGAGACCCCAAACCTCTCAGTTTTGCTGAGTGTGGAAAGAGGTTGACCACATCTGCTGCTGGGCTTGGGAACCTCCATCAGAGCCACCGGAGGCATGGCCAGCCCTAGTGCTTTCCTTCGTCCTTTCAGAAGAGCCCTTTTCCCCACTTGCTGCCCCTTTCAGTCCTTCTTCATGCTCCTTATCTGATCCTTCCCATCACTTTTTTTGGGCACCTCTACCTCAGACTCTCATTTGGCTGGTCCATTTCCAGCCTGATGGGCGGAAGAAGGTAAATGTCATCACCGAGGTGGATGAGCTGCCTCAGTCTCCAGCAGGATTGAGAAGCAAATTCCCCTGGAAGACCTCTCCAGGCAGAAGAAGGACATGAGGCTGACTGTGAGTTGGGTACCCAGCATGGATGTCCCAAGGGCAAGTCACACTTGACCAACCTGAGTGCCTTGGGTGCTGAGATGATGGCTGTGTGGATGAAAAGGAGAGCAGTGGATGGCATTTACCTCAACTTTAGAAAGGTAACCACAATCACCTATTGGCTCCTTGAAGCCAAATTTATGAGCTATTATTTGCAAACAAGGAATTTAAGATGGGTAGAAAGGTGGTTCTTCATCCACAGTGACTGGACTGCTGATGGACCCTGTTACCAGCCCTGTCTCAGCCCCTGTGGGACTGTGCCACATTGATGAAGTCCCCTTCATGTCCCTTGCATGATGATGTCAGACATGGCACTCGTGGAGCTGCTACTGTCTCTGAAACGTTCAAAAAGTGGATGTGAAAACAGTGTTGTTCTGTGGTTTGATCTGAAAAGAGCCCTAAGCCCTGTTGTTCACTAAAGCTGAGGTCACCTCCTCTGGGTCCACTTCTCCAAACTAAGAAATGCAGAGAAAAGATAATGAACTGCTTTGGGCTTTGTCCCTCTTCTGGGACTCAAAGAGATCCTCAGTCCCCAAATTCCCAAATTATGTGAAATAGTAAAGGTGTTTGCTGACAGTCGTTTATTTTCAAGCTCCCCTGCAGAGCTTCAGGCACATCTGTCTTCACATCGATCTCCAAGAGCAACAGGAAGGAAGCAGAGATAGAGCTGATATGTAACTGAGGGTCATTGTCTTTCAGTCCAAGCTGGAGCTCCAGTACCAGACTCATGAGTAAGGTCACTGTGTGCTGAGCCACCCATTTTCCATAGTTTCCTCTTGCAAAAAAAGGAACAGCTCCTATCTTCACCTCTTGCCCTACCTGCAGGGTCCTTGGGCTTTAGTTCTTCATGATACTCTGGACTTCCCACCAAAACCGGAGATCTGGCTGTCCTGTGTCCTTATCACACAACTGTGGAGAACGGAGACCTGTTGGAGAGCAGACTCAGGAGGCTTCCTCTCCCCATTGACCACAAAGGATTCCTGGCTGAGGACCAGAAGCTTTCCTGTGAAGAACATTTAGGAAGCTTACTGTCACTGAGGTGAGGCAGGTCCAAAAGATGATTTCCTGACCAAATATTTTCAAGGAGAGATTGCTCAGGTTTGGAAATTGAGCATTTCCATTTGAATACTCTAGGAACAGAGTAAAGATCTAGGAAAAGTTTTTATAGCTGAAACAATGTATCCTGTATCCAATGAAACCTCTGTGTAAGGTTTCATAGTTAGGAAGAAGTCCCAGCAATGAGGGAGGAAGTGGGTGGTTGAGAGATGCCAATGAGATGATGGATAAAAGCACTGTAAAAACATCCTATTTGTCTGTGTTTCAGGTAGAGCTGGATGATCTCAGAGCCCCAGGCTGAACACTAATAAAGGAGATTAAATGCAGCACTAAGGTAAAGATAGAGTGTGTGTAACCTCCCTACAACTTTTCGCAAAGGTCATTGCTGAACATCCAGAAGTGAGCCAGAGGACCATGCACCATGCAGTGCTGTAGGATTCTACAGCTCGAGGAAAGGTTTGCTTTTGCATCACTCCATGTTTTACCCACACTGTGATATGGCTGTTGGCAAGCTGTTTTTAGTTGATCTGTGCCTAAACTCTTCCTTTAGCTCTTGTATGATTCTCTCCTAGCAGGTCCCACTGGAGAGAGGATTTTCCACTTGGGAGATACCTGCTTGTTGTAGAAGAAACCTCCAGCAAGCAGTTTACACAGAAAGCATACGTCCTACTAATGACAGGAAGCAACTGCACCCAAGTGACTGAGTTCAGCTTAATGGGGTACACAGAGGACCCAGTGACTCAGGTCATTCTCTTTCTGATGTTTCTGCTTAGCTCTCTTGTCACCATCCTGGGGAACCTTGGGATGATTGTGTTAATCAGGGTCAGCCCACAGCTCCACACCCCCATGTATTATTTCTTGGGTAACCTGGCTTTTGTAGACCTCTGTTCTTCCACCACCATCATCCCCAAGACGTTGGCTGACTTTATGTCAGAGAAGAAGAGCATAGCTTATGCTGGGTGCATGGTTCAGGTGTTCACTGTTGATCTTTTTGGGGTGACCGAAGGCGTCCTGCTGGCTGTGATGGCGTATGACCGTTACGTGGCCGTTTGCCATCTCCTGGTGTATCCCCTTGCCATGTCCCCAGAATGCTGTTTCCAGCTGGTGACTCTATCATATATCATGGGGTTGACAAATGGCATGGGACAGACCATTGACATGTCCAATTTATCCTTCTGCAGCTCCAGCATCATCAGCCTGCTCTTCTGTGACATTTCCTCTCTGATATCACTCTCAACCTCCGACACCACCCTCAGTCATGTTATCCTAAGAACTGCAGCATCTTTATTGGGTGTGTCCAGCAGCCTGGTTGTCCTGGTCTCCTATGTGGCCATCATCTCTGCCATCCTGAGCATCAGTTCAGCCAAGGGCAAGAGCAAAGACTTCTCCACCTGCACCTCCCACCTCACCACTGTGAACATCTTCTACGGGACATCATTTTTGATGTACTTAAAGCCCAGCTCAGACAGTTCAAAAGAAGATAAATGGACTGTGGTGCTCCACACTGTGGTGACTCCCATGCTGAACCTCCTGATCTACAGCCTGAGGAATAAGGGGGTGAAGGAGGCTTTGAATAGATTCATAAAAATAAAATGATCTTGAATGTTGTAAATTTATGGCCGGATAGAATGGAGGTGTGGGTGATAGTCTCAGGTTTTGATTAAATATCTCAGATTGATAACACTTTGGGAGTCTTCTCACTTTGTCTCAGAAGCTGCACTGACTGATGCAATATCCTTAGCTGGTTCAGGATGCTAATAATTTCACTCGGTCCTCCAAGTGTTGGTAAGTATGCTTAGTAGTTAATTCAACCTAATGAAGACACAGGTGGAGAACTACAAGCATGCACGGCTCCTCATTTAAAATTTTGCCCTCTACTGTTTGTTCAATCCTATGTATCAGGCCAAAATAAACCAGAAGAATGTGGCAAAAATTTCTGCAATCGGTTGGACTCTAATTCCACACTGTGTCGTGTGATACTCTCCTGTTTGCTTAGAAAATCATGATAAGCAGGGGTTGACTTCTACTGTTCTACTAAAAGAACTTCCATTTCAAGGCAGCGTTGTAGTCATTAAGGGCCATAATAACCAGCCTCAGGATGCCAACAGCTTTAGCAAGAAAAATATATTAGATGACAGCAAGTAACTGGCATGCTACGCAGGAAATATTTTTTCTTTTCCATACTCAAACCTCATTAAATGATTAATAGCCCCGTCCATCTCATTTAACTTTAGACAGATAAAAAATTAAGTTAAATACGGTACTGGTGACCTTTGTTGTGAATGAAGGCACTCTGAAAGCATTTTAAGATGCGGTAGTGATGAATCTCCCCAAAGGCAAACACTATCCAGCAGCCCCTATCTCCTGCTCCACACCTTTGCTTTCCATCTCCCTGCTAACAGCAATGAAAGCCAGAATTTTCACAGTACCCTGACCAGAACAGATCACAGGAGCTATGGTGTTGCCCAGCAGCCTTCCCCTTCAGATCTGATGTTTTGCAGCCCATGCCAGCCTGGACCGATGTCATTGCCTGCCCTGCTATCTCTCCTGCTGGCTTCCTGCAGAGAGAGCTGCCGGGTGGTGCACAGATACTGCATACATGAAAAAAGTGAAAAATACTCCAATTTCGATATTGCCTTAGCCCATACACACTGCAAGCTCTGTCAGGACCATGACAAAATCTGGAGCAATGGCGTAGCCCTATCCTGGAGACATGAAATGACTTGGGTTGGAGGGAGAAGGTGCTCAGTTGGATTAAATCAAGTCAGGATCAAAGCAGTTTGCTGATTTATTAACGACACACAGTTAACAGGCACCCAAGGTCAATCAGCTGAACCCTCCTTTGTTCCCAAAGCTTCCTGATAATTCCCTGGTTATTATTTAATCCAGCTGGCAGTTGGCTGCCTGGCTGGCAAACATCCTCCCAGGCTGGCTGTGCTCCTGTTCCTCTCTTACCAGCCATCTCCTGTCAGAGGCTGCGCTGGCCCCCACGTGGCAGGGACCCCGGGAGGTCTTTATTACAGCCATCCACACCAACCAGGGCCCACTGAGACCCTGTTGTCCCACGGAGCCTTGGGGACAGCGCAGGGCAGAAGTTTCACACTCTCCCTGGCCCTTGTTTCAGTGTTTGAGCGCCCTTACAGTGTGCTTTTCCCCTTCCTTTTTTTAATTTCCAACTGGAATTTCTCATGTTACAAATTCAAGATAGAAAGTCCAAAAGAATAGTGATGTTATTAATTCCTTCATGTGTCCTTTCTTTGTCCCTGAAAAGGTTACAAATGGGTTACAAATGCATTACAAATTGGTTACAAAACTGTGCTTGACCATAGTTATCTCACATTACAAGCAGACCACCCACTTCGTGATGATGAGAGCCTGGGTACAGCCATAGCGAGCAAGGTTGCCCTCTCTCTATCACCTCATGTGTCTCCAGATGTGTTCATCAAGACCTGCTAAACTGGGACCTCTGTGTAATCTCTTGCTCTTCTCCCACTCTTCTGCTCCTCTGTGACCATCACCCTCAGGATGCTGTTTAATGCAGGTGCAGAGACGATTAACACTTTTTTCATTAAACAGAAGACTCAAGAATATTTTTAATGTTAAAGAGCATCTCTTCTTGCTGCAGTGACCTGTGACCATTATTTGTATGTAAAATACAACAATATTCAAGGAATTTGTATCCGGCTGGTATTGCCTTCACCATCACCCACTGTTTAAACAGGAACACCAGCTTTTAGTGTGCTAAAAACACAAGTCTCTGGCCACAGCATTATTGCTCTGCTCGATGTGGCTTCCTGCTGGAGCTGCCGCTCCCAAAACCGAAAGCATTTTGCTCATTGTGCAAGCAGTGTTTGGGGAAATCAGAGGTTTAGCTATGTCTAACAGCCCTCCCTGACCTCCACGGGGTTGGCTTCTGAGCATGAGAGTGGTGGGAAACACCACGTGTGGTTCTAGGAGGAGAGTTATGGAGAGGAGAATGAGCATATAGCCTTGCAGCGCACCTTCCTGAGACAATGAGGTGACTGGCAACTTGCAACTCGTTTTGCATTCACATTGATTAGCCATCAATTGGTTTGGTGCTCCTCTCCTCTGTACAGGCTCCACTTTTAGGTGGAGCTGCCTTAATTTTACTTAAATCTGTTTTAAACAGCGAGTTGAGCAAATACTGCTATCACCTGGGGAGGAGCCACCTTCCCTTGTTTAGGTATCTAGTGATTAGATTTGGGAATTATCTCAAATGTCTTTAGGTGAAGGACTGATCTCCTTAACTTTAAATATACCACATCACCTTTATGCATTGACTGGGTACATCAGCTCCCGTTAGGGCAGAAGAAGGCTCGGCCAAGTCCATCTGTGGGGTTTGGTGTGGCTCAGTGCAAGGCAGACACCTACATTTCTCCAGCTGAAGAGAACGACAAAATCTGCTGGTTGCATTGGCCAGAGTCACATTAGCTATGATGAGACCTTAGCTCAGAAATAGGTAACAACAGATCTGGGACTTAATCTGAGCTGGATTTAAAAGAAGGTGAAATAAATCCCATTCTGGAGGTCTCCTCTAGCTGCCGGGTAAAAAAGCCACAGAAACCTAGAAATGTGGTTCTTTTCCCCTGTTATTAAAAAGGTGTTGAAGACTTGGGCTTTAAATGCGGAGATCCTGCACTGGAGTTGTGACTCCTTTTCATCGTGTGTTGTCCAGATATATGGGAAGAACTATTCATGTGGAGCACAACCCTCCTCTCTTCAGGCTAGCTGGAAAGCAAGGTACCTCCAGTTTCTCTTAGTACAGAAACGACAGGGAGAGTCTTGGTTTGGCCTTACTCCCTTTAAAATCAATGGCCAAGGTATCTCCCTCTTGTTTTCAAAAGAGAATTGGGAGATACTGTAATGGCTCATTTTAGACACAGTTGCTGTCCTGTAGCAAAAAACCTTCCTGAGGTCCTGGTGGAAGAAGCAAGGAGACTCTACCCAAAGACTGGTGAGTTCCTCTCTGTGTCTGCCTTTACCATCATTCACAACTCAGAAAGATAATTTGAATGCAAGAAAGAGGACTTTGCATTTTCCACATCTTGAGAAAGGGGGAAAGTGAGAAGGGGAAGGTTGAGTTGAGCAAGGACAGAGAGACACATGGGGCAGGGCTAATCTCAGTGGGCTTTAGACACCTGCAGTGCCAGCATGTGCCTCTAAGGCAGAACCCAAGAGAAAGAGATGTTTCCTTTTGTGGTAAAATGTGGATATTTGAGATGGGACAGATGATGTTTTGTACTGTACAAACAGTGAAAATGACTGTTTTGGATGTTGTTAAATAGATTGTCTGTGTTTTAGGTGTCTATTCTCAAATTACAGCATAGTCTAAGAAGTCTAAGAAGGAAATCAATGAGGATGAGGAGGTGGCCATCTGATGTGTGGAATGTTAGGAATGAAACACAGAAGCCACCTCCTTCCCCCTGCCAAAGGTGGATGTAAATGACTGCAGTTGAATCTCCTGAACGTGTTTAAAGGTACTAAAGTGATATAGCATTACACTGCATGCAATCAACTGCCCTTTTCTACAAGGCACAAGCCACACTATCAGTTTCTTTTCCTTTCATGAACACCAAACATCTCATTTCCCAATATTTTTGGCAGCAGCTTTCACCCGTGGTTTGTGGTTAAACAGTCAATAATTTTTTTCTGAAAAGAAGAAAATAAAAAAGCTAGTCTTATTTTTTCCTTAGCAACAAGCATGGCCAGATTAATTCTAAATGTTTGCTTGTTTACTTGTTCTTTCTCCTCTGTTTTCTCACTTGACTGCACAGGAGCACTTGTGGGGACCTAGAGGAGTTTAGGGCGTGTGGACCATGCTCAGCATCTCATGGAGCTTGCTTAATCTGCTGATGGTTGGACTGCTCATAAGCTTAGTACCCACCCTTCACTTATCATAGGTAGAACCGGTGTTAAAATAAATACATAAATAAAAGAGCATTTCATCTGATGATTAATTTCGTGTCTCATGGCTTCCAGTTCCTCATGATCGAATAAATTAGGGAAATTTTGTTGCAGCAGCAGCAGCATGGAGTGCTATGGGAAGAGCTTGGCACAGTAATCGTCTTGAAAGAGCAATGAATATCCTTGACTTTAAACCTCTGGATGGGACAGGGTAAATAAAGTTATCTTGGTGACGGGAAGCAGCGAGAGCAGTTCTTTGGTTTCATTCTGTATTTAGTACTTTTGCTTTCATTTCTGTTCCTCCAAAACTGTGAACATACCTCAACGCTGGGTTCATCCACATTTTGGTACCTCCTGTTTCTTCTAGATTTGATATCAGCTTTCTGGTTGATAGCATACATCACGAGGAGCACCACGAGGAGGAGGACCCACAGCTCTGGGCAGTAATGCCTCTGTACCATTGTTTGGGGAGGAATCAGATGGAAGATGACTAAAACAGATTTGACTGTCCCACAGGCGCATAATCTGAAAGAAAGGCTGAAGCCTCACAAGTACGAGACATTTTCTGCCCCCTTCTTGGGCACCAGACATTATAGATTTGGGGATTACACAACTGATACGGCAGAACACTGAGTTTTGTCCTCAGCTGTTGCAGCTGTAAATAATCTACTTTTCAGTCTGCACATAGACATCCTGGGGATATTTTAATTTTGAAGCACATGATACAAAATAGCTTTTCAAAGGGAGACTTTTTTGTCCAAAATTGGCAGATGGGAATCACATGAACTTCAAAAAGGAAAAATGCTGAGTCCTGGCTGTTGGGAAAAGTTACCCCAGGCACCAGGACGGGCTAGAGAACAGCTTGGCAGAGATGGATGGGGAGGCTGTGGTGGCCATCAAGTTAAAGATGAGCCATCAATGTGTCCTTGCAGCAAAGACACCCAGCAGCACCCAGGGAAGAGCTCTGGCAGTGGGTCAAGGGACTTTCTGCAATGAACCTCTGACCTACAGCCTGAGGAATGGGGAAGTAAAAGCTGGTTTGAGAAGGGTGATGGGAGAAGAGGAATCGTCCTGAAGAAATGGTCATCGTGGTGGTGCAAGAAAACAGACAGCAAGGCTGATAGAAAGAGGGAAGTGAGTAGCTAATAAGTAGTCGTTTCTCAAACAGGCAATGCACATGTTTTAAAGTCATCTCTAGCGGACAACGTGAGAGACAGTAATCTCTTTTAAAAAAAACAACCCATAAATAAGAACAGAGGAAGAAAAATGTACCAAGTAAAATTATAGTGATACTGAACATCAAGATGTGTGACAGCAGATGAGTAGCAGGGAAAAAAAAGAAAATAAAAATTTAAAAAACAAGAAAAAAGGAAAAGGAAATGAGAGGAAAAAAGAGAAAGAGAAAAAAAGAAAGAAGGAAAAAGAAATAAAGAAAAAGGGAAAAATGTAAAAAAAAAAGGGAAAAAAATAGTGCTGATTGAAATTCATGCACGTAAGTGCAAATGTCTAGAAGAGAGTTACCCAAGCCTGAGTTCGCTATCCAGACACATGCATGGGTGATGCATCCTACCCTTGCAGACAGGCTTTCAGAGAGCTGCATCCGTGCAAATGCTGCTTGTAGGACCTGCTCTGAGAATCTACGTCCTGGGAAGCAATGTGCAGAAACATATTCAACCATAAATGGAAAACGACAGATTATCCCGAAAAAGGAAACGGCAACACAATGGGGAATTGATATCTGCATTTTGATCCACTTTTTCTTTAATACATTTTCTCTATGCAAATATCTAGTACAAAAAAAATAATATAACTGATCATTGCAAATATAAAACCATAAATTCCTTAAATTAATCCATTATTTAGAGTTATATTTTTTTCTCCTATGGTACTGGAGAATACAACGAATCTTTCAAATTGGAGTCTTCAACAGAAAAGCCGTGTGTTTCACTCCTCACCACAAAGCATTGTACACAAGTTGAAGTGCTTGGGCTCTGCAGGCGTAATTTCTGATGTGCCTTGGGGATCCCGTCCCTACAACCCCAGAGAGAAATCTCAGTGTTTATCCTTTGAGGAAGGCTCACTCTCTTTTCAGGTGCCCAGAGACCCTTTGGTAACTTATCCTGCGGGCATGGGGTAAAACTTAAATCTTCCAGCCACATTGGAGCCTATGGTAGGGAAACTTGATTTCAGAAAGACCAATGGAGTTTGCTTTTTAATTTCAGCTCAAGGACCACTGAGTATCTTTCTAAGAATGGCTCAAGCTACCATTGACCAGAAAGAAGGCAAAATTTTAAGAGGTTTTGAGACAATTTTTGCTGGATAGGGGAGGACTTATTTAACCATTGTGTCCACACCCTGCAGAAGCAGGAACCGGCATGAAGCAATACTGAAGTTTTCCTGAAGGGAAAACCCCATACTCCAGTACATCTAAATCTTCATTCCTAACTAAAATGTTAGAAAAAAAATTGCTGATATTTGCAGATCCAAGAGGTGCGGGAAAGATGCTGTGTAAGTGTAATTCACGTTAGAAGGGGTTGGTTTTCCCTTGAAGCTACACATGCAGGAAATTACAATCAGGTATGCTGGTCTCACTTTAATTGACCCAAACATATCACTACAGAGTCAGAAAATCACTCCAGTGTGGTCTGTTATCTGTTTAATGCAGCACTAACTAATGCGGCAAATTAATATTAATAATTAATAATATGATATTATTGTATTTGCATGCCCCTAAATAAGAACACCTCTCCCACAACAAAGGGGAAGAAATCCTCCCAAATATGCCCACATATTAGAAAGAATTTGAATGCTCATGAGAAGACATAATTTACAAGATCCTTTGCAAGACCAATTCTTTCCAAAATGTGCCAGTCAGAGCTTTAAGATTTAAGCTATAATATAATAATATTTGCCTAATAATAATGCAGGAAAGACAGACAATCCTAAAAACACTTGCATTATCAGTGAAATTTTGGAGTAAATTAATTTATAAGCAGCTCTAGAACATGGACAGTTGATACTTTTTACGAAAGAGGATTTACTCAATGTTAGAACAATATTGAATTCTGTGGCTTGAAAGAGGTGGCTTAGAGTAGAAGGGGTCAAGCTAAATAAAGATTACATGTGGGAGAGAGACAATATATTTCATAACTTTGTTTTCAAATTTTTTTTAGAAGATGGCTAAGGTTTTGCTTTAGTACAATAAACCGGATTTATTCTTTTCTTTGATCTGTTCAAGGATAGTCTTTAGGAGGAGACAGGACATGACCATGCTTTGCATACATTACATGCAGACCACCTGGGCTTCTTGCTTTCCTGGATGGGTCTCCCTCATGGAAAGCTACCAGTTCGGAGTCCCCATGTTGACATGCTTCTTTGCCTAGGAGCAGGGTGGAATTTTATCCCTTGTGACAGGGAGTCACTCAACTTGGCCACGAACAGTCTTTCAAGACATTGTCTGAGTAGTCTTGGCTTTTCCCAGGATGTCATCTGACGTTGACACCATAGAAAGACTCCATGCTTCTGGCCATACATTGTATTCAGATGCACCCCATGTGTTTGATGGCTTCAAGACCCTCAACATTGTCCAACAAGCCCCCAGCCCCCCCATCCCCTGACTCTCATACTTATGCATCTCTCCATCCAGGCAAAATTTATTTTCCATCCTGGCTGCAGCTTATTAATAATTTCTGCTTCCAGGTTTCAGGGGTTGAGTCATCTCGGTCCAGGAGTCATCTTATCTAATTGTAGGCTTTCACATGTGAATTAGTCACCATAGGTTCCCCTTATGGAGACAACTATGCATCTGGGGGCTTTGATTCATCTGGTCTAATTTAAACACCCACATCAAGGCGAGATTCATTTTTCTGGAAAAAATGCTTGGTTTTCTCTCCTTGCTGCTTGGCAGTGAAGGGTTATGGGCTGACACGGCTACATGGCAAATGTGAAATTTGTACAGAGCAGTCACACTTACTGTGGTTTAGGCCCAGTGCATAACTGAGCACCACAATGCCCCAGAAAGGGCCAGTCAAAATAAGGACTGGGAGGGCTTCTCACCACTTAAAAAGGTCACAGGCAAAAGACAGACTCATCATAAGGAATAAAAACAAAACAATTTTAATTTGTTACCAACATCAGAGTAGAACAATGGAAGATACAACCAGATCTTAAAATCAAAACACCTTTCCCCCACCCCTCCCTTCTTCCCGGGCTCAGCTTTTGTTCCCGGTTTCTTCACCTTCCCCCTCCCCCTTTGCCTTGAGGCGCAGGAGGATGGGAGTGGGGGTTGCAGTCGGTTTTCACACCATGTGCTCCTCAGGAGTAGGAAAACTCAGCCCAGTGTCTCTCTCTGCTTCACGTGGCCCCTTCCTTTCCATAGGGGAGAAAGTCCTCAGAAGTCCAATATGGGTCTGCCCACAGCTGCAGTTTCCCTCACACATGAGCTGCTCCAGCACACACTGCCCGGAGACACAGCTTCTTCAGGGGCAGGCCCTGCTCT
>NW_010173965.1:20676-22750 GCF_000695765.1 Mesitornis unicolor
GGACAAGGCCAGGGTGTGCCATCCGCACCTGGGGCCGTGCTGGTCAGGACCGGTGTTAGAGAGTGAGGCATGCCCTGCACCGCCCTTAAATCCATGAATTCACAGGGGCGCTGATTGGCTTGGCCCTGGTCAGAGGTGGGTCTGACAAAGGAAAAGGGGGAACTTTTCAGGTAGCTTCTTAAAGGGCCATCTCCATAGCCCTTCCCCCATTATCAAAGACACAACCAAAAACCCCTCACAGAAAACCCAATACAACACTCAGGGCATAATTGATAAATTAATTAAATTAAGCATATTCTGTTCACTAAGAGGAAGGCTTCAGCTCGCCATGCTGATGTTTTGGAGTCGTTCAAAAACTTCACTCAAAAGCAAGAAGGTGAAACTAGCTTTTAATCAATAATTTACAATTCAGAATGCTCAGCAGACACAAAACGCCTTCTAGAAAGTACAGAAGAGTAAAATGGATAAAGATAGTGTTAGGGCTCTGCTTTTGCTTTGACACAAAGGTCACTAATAACAGATATTAACTTCCTGAAGGAAGGTTTATATTTTCTATGGATAGATAGGAAATAATTCCCTAGATCTGACGACAGATACTAGTACTGTTTTGCTTTTTTAAGAGCAATAAAAGAGAAATGCAGTTGTGACTCTCTCAGATGCCTGGATCTAAGTCTCTGGGTTTTTAAAGAACAGGATATCCCAAATAATGTTAAAACAAATTGCAGCAGAAGAGTTCCTGAATAGATTTCCCTTCCTCCCCAATAGCATTTGTAACACTTCTCCAAAAGCCTGAGCTATCTCCTAATCCTTGAATTTCTATTTCTTACACCAGTTCTTTTTAATTCCTGCCAAGAGATAAATTATATATTCCAAGACATAAATATCTATATCTATATCTATATCTATATCTATATCTATATCTATATCTATATCTATATCTATGCCTACTTATCTATATGTTTATATATGTAATAAGTTGGGGAAAACCACTCAAGCTTACACTTAACTTGCTGAAACTAGTTGTGTTTATGAGTGTGTCTCCTCTTTAAGGAGTTGTTTCCAAAGTTGTGAATTCCCAAGAGAATTTACACACCCAGGAGGGCAGCAGCAAAACCCTTGGTCTTTTAATGAAAGAGTCCTATAAACAGTGCCTTTTCTTGGTCAAGGATTGATGCTCTTCATGGCTGGCAAATCACTCTTGCTTTTAATACCAACACTGGGAGAAATTTTTGGCTAATTTGTCCCATAAAATTTTAGTCTAGGAGAGAAAAAGTGTCAGATAAACCGAAAAGGGCCTCAATCTCTAGCTGCCTAGCAGCCTCTCAATCTCATCTGATAATTTAATCAAGATTACTGTGACTCATGATTATCATCCAGTGACTGGAGAGGGCAGCAGCTTGAACAAGCAGATGAAGTGGCTCTACAAAGTGTCAGTGGCCTGAGGCATGTTATCATGCTGGCAAAAAAACCCCCTTGCTGTCCTCAGGCTCTGGTTTATCTCAGATCTTTTACACAAGAGAACTGGTGGTGTGTGACTTACTATTTGCTATACTATGAAGGTCATGGCATAAAAGCATGACCTGGATTATTTGGCAACCTTCAAATTGTTTTAGAGGTGTGCGAAAGTTTCTGCAGCTGACTTAATGTTGGAATGAAATATAAAAATGTGTTTGACTAAATCTAAATTTAAGGAAGCCTCACCTATAACTCAAGGTAGGACACGTGTGTTGAACCTTCCTTATATGGAAAGGTCCTTTCCAATGGTAGAATTTGGTATCTTGATTAACAGTTCAAAATCCCTCAGTGAGTAATTTCTGTGACTATTCCTAACTTCTGTTTTAGAAATATCTGAGCTTAATTTTACCTCCTTATTTTTTTCCTTATTTTTTTTAAAATGCATTATCAACACCTCACTTGGCACGTCTCCTAAGAAGACAGGCTGAGAGAGTTGGGGTGGTTCAGCTTGGAGAACAGAAGGCTCCGGAGAGACCTTATAGTGGCCTTCCAGTACCTGAAGGGGGCCTACAAGAAAGATGGAGAGCGACTTTTTAACAAGTGCAGGTAGTGATAGGAT
>NW_010173965.1:22761-28684 GCF_000695765.1 Mesitornis unicolor
TCAGACTGGAGGAGGGTAGGTTTAGATTGGACATTAGAAAGAAATTCTTCAATATGAGGGTGAGACACTGGCACAGGTTGCCCAGGGAAGTTGTGGTTGCCCCCTCTCTGGCAGTGTTCAAGGCCAGGTTGGATGGGGCTTTAAGCAACCTGGTCTGGTGGGAGGTGTCCCTGCCCATGGCAGGGGGGTTGGTCTGGATGAGCTTTAAGGTCTCTTCTAACCCAAACCATTCCATGATTCTATGATTCTGCTCCCCCCAGTTTATAATGGCACTATAGCATTGCTGGAGTTTCCGCTGGTACTGAACTTTGTAAACACTTTCTGTTGTCTTTCTCAGCTTAATGGCATGACAAGAACTACATGGATACCACCATATTTAAAGAGAGGGTTAATACTTGTACTAAATCTCCTGTTTCAAACTTAATTTCAGAGTTACATCAGAAGCAATGGAAGAAATTAAATTTCTAGTTCAATTTGTTCTGTAATTCCTAAAGGAATTCCTAAAGAAAAGTCTGTGTTTCTCACCAGTGTTTTTTCTCTTTCTATTATCTGAGAAAAGATTTTTGTATTCTTTTAAATACAGACTTTGGTTTCTGATGTTAGCATAAATTCCTGTGGTTATCTCTTTGGATCTGATGAGTAACAAACTTCTTAACTTCTTCAGGATGTAGAATAAGCCCTCTGATTTGCAAAGTGACTTTATCGAACTATTGAAACCATTAGAAATAAATCCCATCGTGCAGTTTGCTTGTTTTGAAATGTGTTTTGAGACAAATATTGAATACATTCTTCATCAGTTCCTGCCTCTGAGATTCATGTTTCCTGATAAAAATAAACACATCTTTAACATTTGTTTGTGGGGGAAACAGGAATATGCTGACTCTGTGTTTCTCTGCACCTCTGCTTTCCTACAGTAACCATGTCAAGATGATGGCCAAAGGAAATCACACTCCTAGTGCTGAGTTTGTTCTCTTGGGGGTCTCAGAGCAGGGGGATGTCCAGGGTGTCCTCTTCATGGTCTTCTTGGTGACATATGTGATCACATTGTTGGGGAATCTGGGGACACTTGTGTTGATCAGGTTGGATGTCCAGCTTCACATCTCCACATACTTCTTCCTGAGCACCCTGTGCTTCCTAGACGTCTGCTATTCCTCCTCAGTTACCCCAGACTGCTCTCGGATCTCCTAGCAGAAAGGAAGGTCATTTCTTACTCTGCATGTCTCACACAATTATATTTCTACGCCGTCTTTGCTACTACTGAGTGCTACCTCTTGGTTGTGAAGGCATAAGACCGCTATGTGGCCATCTTCAGACCAATGCTCTATGCCAGCTGCATGTCCAGCAGAGTCTGTGTGTTGCTGATAGCTGGCTCACACCTCGCTGGGATTGCAAATGCCACTATCCACACAGGGTTTGTGTTTCGGCTGTCCTTCTGTGGTCCCAACATCATCAACCACTTCTGTGAGGGGCCCCCACTTCACGCCATCTCATGCACAGACTCCACCGTCAACGAGTTTGTGATGTTTGCTGTGGTTGGCTTCAACCTGTTTGTCACCAGCCTGACCATCCTCGTCTCCTACACCTACATCCTGGCCACCATCCTGAGGATGTGCTCAGCTGTGGGCAAACACAAAGCCTTCTCCATATGCGCATCCCACCTGACTGCTGTGACCCTGTTCTACAGATCTGCTGCATCCATGTACTTACGACCCAGTTCCAGGCACTCCCAGAACCTCGACAAAGTGACCTCTGTGTTTTACACGGTGGTGACCCCCATGCTGAACCCCCTCATCTATAGCCTAAGGAACAAGGAGGTGAAGAATGTGCTGGGGAGAGTGATGGAGAAGAAATGTTAATCTGAAAAATCATTTTCCCCTGGTGTGCCAGAGGAATTGAGAGGTCTTCTCAGACTTTTATACCTTCCATTTCTGTACTGCTATGGTATAAAAGCAGCAGTGCTCTCCTGTGATCTACTGGGGACAAGTGTACTGGGAAACTTCTGCCTTGTTCCTAAATACTGGGTCATTAACTCCTTTCTGATTACATTATTCACTGACCTGTCTCTAGGATGTGTTAGCTACTTCTATTTGTGTTTACGGTCTGATATTATTTTAATTTCAGGAATTTAAGACCCTCTCATTATTTGTAGTTTGAAAATGCATTACCACTGTTGTCCTGAGCAATGACAACAAATATCACCTATTTCTTTCAGCATGTTAATGATGACCAGAGCTCTCTCTATATCAAATAACAGGCACACTTCTGGTGAACACAAGATTCGGTTAATTTAGTGCTCCTAATATTAGCAATGAACAGTGGGCTTCATAATAACAAGTCACTGCAACAAGGCTCATTGGGCCTTTTCTGCAACTTATTTTAGCTAAACTGTAGCTGTATTTACAAATTTATTTGAGAAACTTCTGCAGTGTCTGCAACTTGCTCAAGAACCAGAACGCTATTATGTGGCATCTTCTATGAGTAATGGTAAAATTACTCACTAGTCAGGTATCTGCTCCCTGTCCTGGCATTTTGAGCTTATTTTGGTTATATTATTAATAACTGCTTTTGCTTAGTTTTGAGCAATTTTGCGATTTTCCCTCTGAAATAAGCCACAAGATACAGAGGAATGACTGACATACTTTAACGATTATAGCACAGCTAACCCCATAGATTAATAGGAGAAAAAAAAAGTGCTGACCAGGAACAACTATGGGGTAGAAACTTATAGAAGTGATCTCAAACATACCCAAGACTGGCATGGAAGAAGCTCCCACCACAGCCAGTGCTCCCACCAAACAGCACCATACCTCCTCAGCAAGGAGCTCAGGGTGCTGCTGGGTCATTGCATCATCCCACCAAGGAAGAAGGACTTCAGTCTGCAGGTGGGAATTTAACCTCAGGGATGAGAGGCAGGTACTTTAGTCAGAGAAACCTTGAGGAACATTGCTCTCCATCCATCCAGGCTTACAAAATTGTCCTTAATACAGTCACATGTCAACACACTGACCCTTTGACTCATTGCTTTCAGGGCCTGGACTGACTCTAATGAGCAAGGTAGCTGCAGAAGCACACTTTGTCGTTAACAAGGAAGAAAGTTTATTTCTTGTTAGTCCCCACTAATTAATCTCTTATGGCTTGTTAAGAAGAATGAGGTAAGTTGACTACAAGCCCACCAAGAAGCCTTCATAGTGATTAGGAAACTTCCTTGGTAAACCCCAGAAGGTCTTGTTAAGCTGATGGCTCCTGGAAAGGTGGTTGGTCCCCAAGGAGCACTTCTTGCTCTGAGAAGAGGAGCAGCATCACCTGTGATGGGAATAACCATAATCACCTGTGTGGCAAGAGCCTGGAGCTCAGGCCTGCTGGAGGGCTTTCTGTGGGTCAGGTCGTGTCTGCTACCACAGATACAAGCTTGGTCATACACTCTCATTAAAGAGACATCCATGTCTTTATGATATGTGCAGATAAGGGTGTTCTGTTCTCACTAATGGGGTGATTTGTCCTTGCTTGCTTTTATCCACCCTAGCAGAGGGAGATGGGGAAGCTCATTGCATTTCTTCTCACCTTTGGACCTCTTATAAGAGACCTCACACCACGAAATTCTTGTCATTAATTGTCTTGGAATAGATTTGCTTTTGTCTTTTTTCATTCTTAGACTGTGTGGTAAGTTGAAGTACACTACATACATCCTTAATTTTTGACTGATTTTCATAAATATGATTTTCCTACCATTGCAAATTTGGGACTGGAGAACAAGCATGGGAATGGGTTCATCAGTCTCTCAACTTCTAAAAATTCATTGTCTAATTATGAGTAAATCAGCCAGGGAATAAGCAGGTGTTTTATCACATCCTAGGACAGACAGTTAAGACAGAAGTGGTGCAACAGGGGCAGGTCTGAATATCATCAGACACCATCTATGGTATATGCACTTCAGAATAGTTTTTCCAGGATTGAATTTGTGCTGGTCCAGGGATCTGAACACGACTGGAAGGGCACAATAGATGGAAGTGCATTAGCTGCGCCTCTCAACCCCATTTTCAGTTTTCATCCAAGAGGAACCCAGCTTATGCAGCCTGGCTCCAACCTGTGACATGAACAAAAACACGGCAAGGCAGGGAAGTGGGAAGATCTTAAAACTTAAACTCTTTAAACTGCACTCTTTGCCTGAACAAAAAGTAGAAAAGTAGAAACACACCTTTATTGATCACAAATGGAGACAAGGAACTCTAACTTAATTACTCCACTTTTATTTATCTAAATTTGAAGGCGTTTAATCTTCTTCAGATCACCCAATCCTTCCTCCCAGCAGTCTTAATAATAATAGCTTTATTGTTGTTTTTTTTTTTCCCTTTCCTTGAGTCCTTGGACTAAAATTTTATAAAGTAAAAAAAAAAAGATACTTTAATAACTACGACACCACTTCACATTTTTTGCATGTTTTCCTACAGGTGGTGCTGGAAACCTTTTGCTTAAGTTGCAGAAAAGGAGCAAGATGCAGTAAAAATTCCCAGGCCAGGTCCAAGTTTGGTTGCCCTCATGTAGAAACCTGGTGCCATTTGCTCTGTCCTGAGGTGCCAAGGACATCAGCATGTGTTTGGTGTGCATGCTGTGCAACCTTCAGAACAGTTAGGCTACTCTGGAGCAACATCTGAAAGTTCAGAGGAAGACTTGTGGGCATCTCCATGGTGTTAACTGTCTAATTTCAGGCAACTGAACTCAATTCCAGATGCCTCAATGCTTCTTAACATTGGTTCTTCCAATCTGACCCACCCTATCCACACTGGTGTGAACATTTCGCTGGGAAAACAGTCTAGGACCATGAAAAGTATGTTTATGTGGTGCAATAAAGCATTATGAGTAAATAATGAGACAATTCAGGAGCAGAAGCACTTTACAGTCATGACACATGGCCCTCCACCTGAACTACTGGTTTGGTATAAGTAAGGAATCCAGATAATCCAGATAAAGCAGAAAGTGAAGAAAATTATGTACAACAATGAGGCCAGCTACTGCTGAGATCCTGTTTTATAAATAAGATATAAATTATATATAAGGAGAGGTGGGAAGAAGAGGAGGTTTGTCTGCACAGTGACATCTCCTGTCCATCAGGAAGCACTTTGGGATCAGAAGAGCTTATGCTCCTGTGTTGTATCCTCCTGCACCTATTGTGAAAAGAAACAAGTGAAAACCCAATAAAGAAAATATAGGTACAGTTTTGGCTATATGTATCTTTGGGGATGTAGTCCCTGGTTTTCTTCTATTAAGAAGCTGTCTCTTCACCAGTCTCTTCAGTGCCCCCTTCACCTCCTGGTTCCTCAGGCTGTAGATAAAGGGATTCAGCATGGGGATCATCACTGTGTAAAACACGGAGACTACGTTGTCCCTCCCCAGGATGTAAATGGAGCTGGGCCAGGCATAAATGAAGAGGATGGAGCCATAGTAGAGGGTGACAGCGGCAAGGTGGGCAGCACAGGTGGAGAAGGCTTTGCACTGCCCCTTGGCCGAGTGCATCTTTAGGATGGCAGCCAGGATGAAGGTGTAGGATTTGAGGATAAGTGCAAAGGGGAGGATGAAATTGGAGGTTGGGATAAAGTATAGGAGCACCTGTTAACATTCTTTCACATCACAGGAGAGCTTCACCAGCGAAGGCAGGTCACAGAAGTCATCAATGATATTGGTCTTGCGAAAGCTGAGGGTGAACATGCGACTGGTAATGAGGGTGAAGTTGGCACAGCCACTGAGGTAGGAGGCAGCCCCCAGCCCCATGCACAGCTTCTTGGACAAGGCAGCAGCGTAGAGCAGTGGGTTGGAGATAGCCACATACCTGTTGTAGGCCACTGCTGCCAGTAGATAGGACTTGATGTAGGCCAAGCCACCAGAGACAAAGAACTGAGCAGCACACCGAGCTAAGGAGCAGTCCTCA
>NW_010173965.1:28696-29762 GCF_000695765.1 Mesitornis unicolor
AGGATCTTGGGGGTGTAGACAGAGAAATACCAGAGATCCAGGAAGGACAAGTTCCCAGTGAAGAAATACACTGGGTTATGGAGCCATGAGCTATGGCATACCACCATGATGGGGGTGATGGTGCCCACGAGAGTGGTGACATAGGCTAAGGTGAACACCACGAACAAGAGAAGCTGCAGGTCAGTGGTGAAGCCTAGGAGGATGAAGGTGGTGACTGAACTGCGATTCCTCTCCTCCATGGACAGGAGAATGGGACTGAACTGGAGACATGGATCACAGCAGCTATTTGATATTTGAAGTGCAGGATCTGGGGACACCAGCTAAAGGAAAGGCTTTTGTGTTGCTGACCTTCCTCTGTACCAAAACACAGCTCCACACACACACACACAAAAGAAAATAGTATAGTAAATGTTGCATTGAGAAGGGCTGCACCGTGATGACTTTTGTTGTGCCATTTTATGTCAAATAGGAGTTTGGAGTTTGCTTCACTTTGCATTGCTCTGAAAGCTGCATTTGCTGTGAACATGTGTACATACACAAACTATGTGTGGTGCTTCGTGCTATGCACACAGGCAGTTTCTATATATTGCATATATTGCATTAAACTCTTAATAAAATATATACAGGAAGCAGGATATGAAAATACGAGTGTGTATATACACACATATCTACAGAAGTTGGAATTCATCTCACTTGATGTTGTCAGTCTGAAAACTATTTAAGCTCTTTCATAGACAATGAAATTGATAAACTCATCCATAGGGAGACCAGAACATGAATTGTGTTCTTCTGCTTTCTTGCAACTTTTCCTGAGTTCCAACCAGTTTTGTGAAGACCCTCTCCAGGTGCCAATGGCATCCTGGGTTGTATCAGAAGGGGTGGTTGTAGGTCAGAGAGGTTCTCCTTCCCCTCTACTCTGCCCTGGTGAGACCACATCTGGAATATTGTGTTCAGTTCTGGGCCCCTCAGTTCAAGAAGGACAGGGAATTGTTTGAAAGAGTCTAGCAGGGCCACAAAGATGATGGAGGGAGTGGAGCATCTCCCTTATGAGGAGCGGCTGAGGGAG
>NW_010173965.1:29831-37667 GCF_000695765.1 Mesitornis unicolor
GAGGGGAGACCTCATTCATGTTTATAAATCTGTAAAGGGCGAGTGTCAGGAGGAAGGAGCCAGTCTCTGCTCTGGAATGTCAAATGACAAGACAAGGGGCAATGGGTGCAAGCTGGAGCATAGGAGGTTCCATGTGAACATGAGGAAAAACTTTTTTGCTCTGATGGTAACAGAGCACTGGCCCAGGCTGCCCAGAGAGGTTGTGGAGTCTCCTTCTCTGCAGACATTCAAAACCCGCCTGGACGTGTTCCTGTGTGACCTGGTCTGGTGATCCTGCTCCGGCAGGGGGATTGGACTGGATGAGCTTTCGAGGTCCCTTCCAACTCCTAACGTTCTGTGATTCTGTGATTCTGTGTGCCCCTGGTGTTGGCTGTGTCTCAGAGGTGCTGCAGTGGGCTTGATGATTTTCTCATCTGGCCTCATATCTTGATTGTGATGTTTGTCATTAGGTAACAAAAAGGATGGGCAGAGAGATGAGAAAACAAAGAAAAGAAAAACAAATCCTCTTGAAGATTTATCTTCTTGGCTATCCATGACACCATACCCCTGGTTGATTTTTTTTGCCCAGAAATACTCACTCATGGTCTTGTCTAGCAAACGCTGATGGGATCAAAAGTTTAGAGATCACAAGTTTAGAGGTCATGAGAACAAAAGCAAGTTGATGTTCTCTGTGTGACATCCCCACACCAGCTCATTTCACAGGGCAGAACAAGCAGGTATCAACTCTTCTCTCCCAGCTCTGCCTGTGGCATGTGGCTGGGGATATTTATCAACTGTCTTGTTCTGCATTTCCTTACGGACCCAGTCCCTGAAGTGTGTAGTTCAGCTCATCAGTATGGCCTTTGCACCAAACAAAATGTTGCTGCACAGTTGTGCAAGCCTTGGAGATCCCTTGAATTACTCCCTGCACCCCAAAAAGAGAATTTCCAGAGCTTTTATGGCTCTCCATGTTACATACTCATTATTTTCATCACTATAGCTGCAGAACAAAGATGCAATCTCAAGAAAATCCAAGCTATTTGCATTTGGTTGATTATATTTTTTTACCAGTCTGAATCCCAGAAGAAATAAGAACTCTTCCCAGGAGTCTCTTCAAAGCATCCTTCACCCCCATGCTCCTCAGGCCTCCTTCAGGGGACTGCGTGTGGACATCACCATGGTGTAGGCAATAGACACCACTTTTTCCTGGTCCAGGGAGTAACCTGAACCCTGCAGTCAATGGGGAGAAGTGGGAACTTTAAGGCAATATTCAAATAAGCTATTAGGATGTTTATTTTGGAGCAAGTTTAATTGCTTCCTAGAGTATCTGGCAACAGGGTGGAGTATGGTCAGATGAAGATGTCTACAGTTGTAGAAGACAACATTCAGCTGAATCATGCTCCAACTCAACAGCTGTTATGCAAAATAAAAGCACTGGGATAGCTATAAATGATCTGGAAAAGAAAAAAAAGCACCCACAAACACTACAGCCCCCTAATTAGCCTTTGTTCTGGTTTGAACTAAATAGAACTAATTTTCTATTTAGTGAGTTTACTTTTCAGCTCAGTCTCTTCTACGTGGCTGAACTTGCTGAAAATAGCAGCATGTTTTTCCAGACAGTGTGCACTGCTACAAGTGATAATGACAAGGTTACTGTCCCACCATGGGTGCTGTATCTGCACCTATGGGGAGGAGCAGACCCAAAACTGACCAATGAGATATTCCATCCCACATACATCATACTCAGTATAAAGCTGAGGGGATCACAAGGGTCTCGACCCTTCCATCTTGGATCCCTTCTTCCGTCTCGACCCTTCTTGATCCTGCCCTCTGCTCTTCTGATCCTGCAATGGCCGAAGTTCAAGCAGAACCCTGCTGGTTTGTCTTCCTCCAATCCTGATCCCTGCGTTCCTGAATCCTGCTCCCACTGCTGCTAGGTCCAGTCTGGGACTTTTCCAGTGCGCTGCTCTGTAGAGCCTCTGGTGATGTAATCATCTTTGGAGGGGAGGATTTTATATTGGTTTTATATATATTTGTACATATTTGTATATGCTCCATTATTTCCCTATTTACAATATTATCCTGTAGTATTAGTATTACTGTTTCATTAAATCTGTTAGTTTATTTTCCAACCCGTAAAGTTACTCTCCCTTATTCTCTTTCTCTTCCCTTCTGGAGAGGGGAGTGGGGTTAACAGAGAGCATCTGCCCAGGATTTAGTGGCCAGCCCCGCCTTAAACCATGACAGCTTTTCATTTCTCAAAACGTGTTGTTTCTAATTTCATTTTGGTATTTCTTTCCAGAGTTCTGCAGGTTGGAATGCATAATGAGAAATCTCACTCCAACCCAAGACTGGCCACGGTGATGAACACCAGCCCATACACCACATGCTAATGCTCCTGAGTGATTCATTTAATGCCTTATAATTTGGTTTTTTTTTCCCCTTTGAGCAATTCAGTGGTCACCAAAGCAGCGTTGAAATTGTATAGATTTTGGTGAAGTTAATATTGTAATGAAATTAAACTTCAAGTACAGCTTATATTTGGAGGGAGCTGCACACAGCTTTTAACCCATGCAGAGCAGCTGGTTTCCAAACATGAAAGCTTTGCCTCAGCAAAGGATAGAGTTTGCTTAGGAATTTGTCTGTGTGTCTTCAGTCACTGTCGAGACAACTTTTTGGGAAGTAGAGACCAAAAACTGCCAGGTATCTTAGGTAAAGAAGCCACATAGAGTCTCAATAGTTTGTGTGTTTGTTTTTAGGTTTTGTTTTCTGCATTCCTTTAAATTAAAATTCATTAGGGGATTTTTGGCAGTGTTGCACGCTTGATCACAGATTGAAGTTTTATATGTTTTCAGAGTGATAATTTAATGAACAGAGTAATCATAGGGAGAAAAACAATAATATAGCCGCAATCTGGCAGACCTCATAATATTTCAAGCTGATGATTCTTCACTTACTAGGTAAGTCTTTGGTGAGTTCACTGCCAGATAAAGGCAGAGTGACTTCAAAAGGGGAAATTACCTGTTGGTCGTGTTCAACTGGCCCTAAGTGCTGCCTGTATCCCAGAGGATTGCAATGGCTGCAGTGGCTGTATGCAGCCTGCCAAGGGTTTTGTACCCAAAGTTCATTAGGAAAAAATAATTATTGGAAAAAAGTCCATCATGGAAGTAAATAGAGGACCTACTTGTGATAAAAGTTATTGATATTTTGAAAAAATTGGTCCCTTTCTTTATATAGTGATATATTTTAACAGATGAAGGCACATCTTCTAGCCATGGGGCCATCAACACCACTTGTGAAGTGATGGTGAGAGATTATCTCCAGGCAGCCTGGATATACACAGTTTGTCTGAGGGGATTTATAACACCTCTGAATTCAAATTGTCAAAACAAATACGCATACGGACAGACAGTTTCATTCCCAGTAATAATGGCAGGAGTAAGTGGTCTCTGAAATGCAGCTTTTGGAGGCTCTGAAAGTAGTGGCCTACTCAAACAAACTGATACAGAGACCATCAGCTCTGTAAACTAAATCTCTTGGAGAAAACAGATAGGAAAATGTTTCGTGAATCAATACATGAAGACTACAGTATTGTAGATAATAACATGAAAAAACACAGTGAGGGGACTATTGCTGTCTTATTGACGCCATCAAAGGCAAAGATCAACATTTAGGGTGGGTTTCAAAGCAAAAGGGTGCTAACAAGGGGAGATCATGACAGCAGAAATGGTTGTAATAAATATCTTTGCACTGTTGAGATCCAGCTTAAGTGGCACTAGGAAAGACACTTGAGAAAGCTAGATAATAGCCAGGTGTGACTGCAGAAAAAAGTTGAGATTTGCTCTTCTTGAATCATGTAGACATTCAGTTTTCATCCACAACCTGTTCTCAGCATAGAAGGGGAAAGACATCTTCATAAATCCAGAAATTCAAAGCAAGTTGTTCTTGGGCTTCATTAGTGAGTCTGAAGATAAATAAATTCATATTCCAGGTGGATTTTGCTTGCTGTTAAGCTTCTATTCTCCATGGACTGGAATGCCTCCAAGGTCACAGAAATGTGTATAAATACCACCTGAACACTAAAAAGTACAGAGGGGATTTGTCCCCTCTGAAAGGTGCAGCAGCAAATCATCCTCTGTGCAGCTTTTAAGGAAAGAGAGCTAAAAACCACTCTCAACCGTTTGAAGAAGGCGTTGTTCATCACCTAAAGGAGCAGCCAGACTCATCTCAGCTGCTGAAGAAGCTGCATGGACCTGCACTGAAGATCTGAGTTTTGTGGGAGAAGTCGTGTCCAAGGTTGTTCCGGCCAGTCCTCAGCCCTGAACCTGTTCTGAATCAGCAGGACATAAAGGGAAATCATAGCGCTAAAGTAAGCACATGTTTCTTTTTGTCTGATGGATTTGGAGGTGGTAGTGAGATAAGGAAAGGACCAGAAGTCTAAGATACCTGGTTTATAGCAATAAGGTTGAGATCAGCAGAAGGAATCCTACATGGGAGGAGGACTCTTCTGTTCTGAAGTTTAAATGACATGAAACAAGGAGACATGAAGGTGTTTGATCTTTTCATAGGTGCCACTGTAATGGCAAGGGGTGGCCCTGAGGGCCAAAGCAGAAGGGTACTCACTACCTACAGCACAGGCTGTATTATCTCCTCTCCCTGTCCTGCTCAGCTCCTTCTGTGTTTCCTTGTATGATCTTGGCTTTACATCCAAGTTAGTTTCCCTGTTGTCACTGTGCCCTTGTCAATTGCCTTTCCTATGAGGTTGTCAAGACTGTGGATGCTGAAAACTGTGTGTTCATATTGGCTTTAAAAGAAAAAATGTCCACACTTTTGTTCTGCTTTGCTTCGGAAAGGGAAATGAAAGTCAAATTGTTCCATGTTGGTTTATTAAAAAAAAATAAAAAATTAAAGATATGCCTGTAATTTACTAAGGAAAACCAAAATGCATTAAATATCTTATTTTTTAAAAAATGCTATTACTAAGAAATGCTGAGTGTATTGACCTTCCCCTGTGTTAAATGACCCCAGGAAGGCACAAATAGGAAGCTGCACAGGAGATGAAATGCTGAGCCAAACTCAAGTGGGCATTCTCACTGTTCATCTTGACAAGTAGGTTTCGGTTTTAGGATCCTTCTGAAGGTGCTGGAAGGAGACTTGGGTCTTCCGAGAGTGATCCAGAGTGCAGCTGACATTTCATAAAGCCCTGGTAGGAACAGCTCTGATTTCCTTTGGTGACACCGTGGAAGCTGAGGGACCTGCTGATCTGCCCAAATAATTGTTTGTCACTTTACCTATCTCCCACAGGTTGAATGTGTTACAGAGAATGACATCTGCCAATCACACTGATGTACATGAGTTTGTTCTCCTGGGGCTTACCATCCACCCAGATCTCCAGGTCCTCCTTTTCTTGGCTTTCCTGGCTTTGTACATAGTGACCCTTTTGGGGAACTTTGGGATAATTATGTTAATCAGGACTGATTTTCACCTTCACACCCCCATGTACTTTTTCCTTTGCCACTTGGCTTTTGTCGACATCTGCTATTCTTCCATCATCCTTCCCAAAATGCTGGTGCAAATCCTGATGGAGGAGAAAACCATTAGCTTCATGGGGTGCGCAGCCCAGCTCTGCCTCTTTGTCATTTTTGGGGTCACTGAGTGCCTCTTGCTGGCCGTGATGGCATATGACAGGTACGTGGCCATCTGCAAGCCCCTCCTGTATCCCATCATCATGTGCAGATGGACGTGCTGGTGGCTTGTTGCTGGTTCCTATGCTGTCGGCATCTTGCACACGGTGACACACACCACTTTCATCTTTACTTTCTCCTTCTGCCGTTCCAATGTTATCAACCACTACTTCTGCGACATTGCCCCGCTCTTAGCCCTTTCCTGCTCTGACACTCACACCTATGAGGTGGTTGTCCTTGCACTTGTCAGCATAAACTGTTTCAGCACCATGACCATCATCTTTGTCTCCTATGCTTATATACTCCCTGCTGTCCTGAGGATCCACTCTCCAGAGGGCAGGAGAAAAGCCTTTTCTACCTGTGCCTCCCACCTGACAGTCGTCACCATGTTTTACGGGGCAATTTTATTCATGTACCTGAGACCCAGCTCCACCTACGCATTGGATGAGAACAAGATGGCCACGTTGTTTTACACCATCATGACCCCCGTGCTGAACCCCTTGGTCTACAGCCTGAGGAACGGGGAAGTGAAGTCTGCCCTCAGAAGAGTGTTGGGGAGAAGGTAGTGAATGAAGGAAGCTGGTGACCAGAAGAGTATTTCCTCTATGCTGTCATTAAGTGGGACTCAAAATTTCACTGAAGTCTGCACAAAGGTGTATTGAGGCTAATTTCTTTATAATTAATTTCCCTTAATTACAGGAAGAAGTCAGGTGACTAATACAGATTAGACATGTAACTTCTGCTTAGCTGAAGTTGGGTGAGATGAAACCCAACCTCGAGTTGACCACATGGGTCAACCAGCCTTTCCTTAAACACCTCCAGGGATGGTGACTCCACCACCTTCCTGGGCAGTCCATTCCAATGCCTGGTCACCCTCGCAGTGAAAAAGCACTTTCTAATATCCAGCCTAAACCTCCCCTGGCACAGCTTCAGGCTATGCCCTCTCGTCTTGTCACCAGTTCCCTTGGAGGATAGCCCGACCCCCACCTGACTACAACCTCCCTTCAGCTAGTTGTAGAGAGTGATAAGGTCCCTCCCTGAGCATCCTCTTCTCCAGGCTAAACAACCCCAGCTCTCTTAGCCTCTCATTATAAGACTTTCCCTCTACTCCCTTCAGCAGCCTTGTTGCTCTCCTCTGGACCCGCTCCAGCACCTCAATATTCTTCTTGAAGTGACGGGCCCAGAACTGTACCCAGTACTCGAGGTGAGGCCTCACCAGTGCTGAGTACAAAGGGAGAATAACATCCCTACTTCTGCTGGTCTCAGTATTCTTGATACTGGCCAGGATGCCATTGGCCTTTTGGGCCACCTGGACACACTGCTGGCTCATGTTCAATCGATTGTCAACCAGTACTCCCAGGTCCCTCTCTGCTGGGCCGCTCTCCAGCCAGTCTTCCCCCAGTCTGTAGCGCTGCATGGGGTTATTGTGGCCGAAGTGTAGGATCCTGCACTTGGTCTTGTTAAACTTCATACCACTGGCCTCTGCCCACTGACCCAGGCTGTCCAGGTCCCTCTTCCTACCCTTCAGCAGATTGACACTCTCCCAGTTTGGTGTCATCTGCAAATTTACTATGGCTAGACAATGAGTGCTGGTGCTAATTTTCCTGGAAACCTCTGGTCAATCTGAGCCTCACCTTTGCTGTTCCTAAAGTTTCTTCTCAGATGGCATGCAAAGGTAAATAACTTAGTCACATGTTGGCTGATAACTCTTTCCACATTTGTTGAACCGTAGATGCTGTATTTCCCAGGCCTTTAAAGCTCATCAAGAAATAAACTTTCTGCATAATTCACCAAGAAGTTACAGAAAGGAGATAGATATTGATATCCTGAAGGCCTCTCTGTCATAATATTAAGAACTATATAACTTCAGGTAAATAATACAAGTAACCAATTTTAAGGTTGGGACAAACAATATTCTTACTCAAGTAAATTTTCCACCTTGTCAATATTTCCTTGCACCTCCAAGGAATAGGCACCTGTGTATGTAATTCACTCTACTGCCGGATCAATCTCTAAAGCAAATCACATGGGTCACACCCCAGAAATGTCTGTTTGTGTCCCAGCAATGGAGATCTGTGTACATGTATGGATTTTATGGATAGCTGGAATTATGATATGAATCCAGCCTGTCTGAGCCTTTCTGAGCTTCTCTACTCATAAGACCAGTTTTTTT
>NW_010173966.1:0-24364 GCF_000695765.1 Mesitornis unicolor
GGCAGTTCTGCTAGCCCCTCTACTTGCTTCTCCAACGACTGAAAATTCTATCATTTCATGATCCCTATGCCCAAGACAGCCTCCAACCATTACATCCACCACAGGACCTTCTCTATTGGTGAACAGCTGATGAAGGGTCTGGAGAACAAGAATTATGAGGAGCGGCTGAGGGAACTGGCGTTGTTTACCCTGGAGAAAAGGAAGCTGAGAGGAGACCTTATCGCTCTCCACAACTACATGAAAAGAGGGTGTAGTGAGGTGAGTGTCAGTCTTTTCTCTCAAGGACAATAGAAATGCCCTCATGTTGCACCAAGGGAGGTTTAGATTAAATATTAAGAAAAATTTCTTCACTGAAATGGCTATGAAGCATTGGAACAGGCTGTCCGCAGAAGTGGTCAAGTCAAGGTATCCCTCAAGGATATTCAAAAAAAGGGTAGATGTGATGCTTAGGAACATGGTCTAGTTGTGGAGTCAGCAGTGCTAGGTTAATGATTGGACTTGATGATCTTAAAATTCTTTTACAACCATATGATTCTATGATCTTTTGTTTGAAGAATGAGATGACTCCACAGCATCCAAGGTGAGGATGTCTTATTGACTCCTGTGATTACCAGATGTTTATATCTACACCTTACTACAAGCAAAAAAGAAAAAAGGAAAAGAAGAGAAAAGAAGAGAAAAGAAGAGAGAAAAAGTTTTTGATGATAAACTTCCTATGGCTCAAGATTATGGAAGAAAGCTAGAAAACATATGGAAAAAGAGAAAAGAAAAGAAAAGAAAAGAAAAGAAAAGAAAAGAAAAGAAAAGAAAAGAACGCAGGCTTGCTTTATTTTCAGAAAGTTAAATATTAGCTGTTGCCAAATGACTGCAGCTGAACAAGCATCCATAGGGTGGATTTTAAGAAATCTCCATATTACACTACTGAGAATGAGGCTCCCTTTTTGTGACCTCTAATTATTGCACAGCACATGTAAAACCTCAAAATGTGATTTGGAATTGGAGTTTTACTTGACGTGCTAGCACCATCACTGCATTTTCCTTCCTTTTTCCCTGCAGTGGATTTTCATCTCACAGATAGGAAAGCAGAGGAGGGAGAGGGGAACAAGAGAAAGGAAAAAGAACCTTTTAAATTCTGCTTCTGTATGGGGCCACAGAAATCCTTCATGCAAAACACAACACAGACTGAAAAAGAAATGGGAAGAGATTATCAGGATCCTGGCAAGAGAGGAATGCAGTTGGTGGTCAGGTGAAGGCTGCTTTGGAGGATAAGCAATTTATGTGTTATCAGCGCAGTAGAGAGAACAGTAGGTCCCTACACTGAAATGAGATTAAAAAGCAACAATAGCCTTTTCTGTACACCACAGGCCAATCTGCTAACTGTATGAAAAGCTGAGAAGCTGCTTAGAGCTGATGTTTGTTTAATTCTCACCTGCACCCACTTGAACTGGGTAAATGACACGGTGCTTTTCAGAACATATGCATATGTTTCCGTGTGGCATCATGTTGTGAAAGAGCTTGTGCGCAGTTAATCTATCTGTGCTATAAGATTTGCTGTGAGTACAAAAGACAACATCCTTCTCACTCTGAGTAGCCTTGTGGCTTCAGAAATGAATGAGAAAAAAAAGTTTTGTTTGTTTGTTTTTCCTTTCAGAATCAATTTTAATGGGGAGCTGATATTAATCAGGAGTATATATAGTATACATATACTATATTTATATATAGCATATATATAATCCTGTAATACAAATAAAAGGCCAAATCAAAACTGGCCTCCTTTGTTGGAATAGGATTTGAGTTAGAAAACTCAAGCACTGGCTCAATTCAGACCCAGGATAATTAATTCTTTTGATGAATCAGTATATCACATGTAGTATTTTTGAAGAAAGAGAGTGATAGAGGAGCAATATCATCAGGTTGTCAAGACATTTGAACAAGAGTTAGGAGAAGGGATTTTTTTTTTGCTGCTACTGATTTTCACTGTGCCCTTGAGTCAACCATTTATTCCTTTCTTTTTCCTCTTTGCCTCTAGGACATTAGACACATTTTATACACCACCAATTCCTTGCAGGCAGAGACAGTTTTCCAGCAATGTCTCTGACTGCTCCAAAAGGAACATTAAAAGACAATTTCTGAAACTCCTTAGCACACAGACTATTAGAAAGTTAGGCCCTGTAAGCCAGACTGTAGATGGGAGCTGAGCTTCTTTAGAATATGTTCTTATAGGAGAATAGCATCTTTCTGTATGCATCTGGTCCTCCATTACAGCATCTTATCAAGACTTAGGTACACACAGCCACTACCATAATAATATCAAGGTAAGTTATTTAGCAAACTTTGCTTACCTGACACTATATATCCTTCCATTAGCTAGACTATTGTAAGTCATCCACGATAAATTCACTCTTTTGTGTGAAGTTCTTCACTCTGTCAGACATGGGTCTGACGCTATTAGTTGATACATAATCTGGATCAGTGTCTGTTTCAGTAACAGTTTCAAACCAGATCAATTACTGTGATTGTAATACCGCACTAGTAAGATAATTTAGGGATACAAAGACTTCCATACAATAGCATCAAAAATGTATTCTGGGGCAGTATATTACACTCCTGAGAAGTATCTGAGCTCCACCGTAAAGCATATTTTGTGTTCACATATTGAAAAGCTGATCCAGACTTTTACTATCCTGCTGACTACCAAAAAAAAACCAAACACATGAGCAAAGCTTATTCTTATTCACATGCCATCTATATGTATTTGTTCCTGTTACAGCTTTACCCTTTTGCTGAAACAGCCTTTCTCTTTCCTCATGTATATAGGACCCTAGTGTATGTGCAGGTGACTATCAGAACTTTTCAACCTTTACCCCAACGTGTTAGGAAAGCCTAAACTTCATAGTTACCTTTCTGCCTTCTTTTTGCATAATGTTCCGCTATCAGATCAGAAGCTTCCAGACTGTATTTGTCATAGAGATTTGGAAAATCTACAGATATCTCCCTCACTGGTTCAAAAGAAAGATGAGATGGAGCCACAATTCAAGGCAGAAACAGGTAAAAGTGAAGCTGTTGCTTTCAATTTCAATTTTGTATGGTTTGGGAATTACACCTGATGTCTTCTGCTGAATCCAGTCTTGGTAAACTCATTGGCCAGAAGGACTTGTGACCTTGGTGTCATTTCTAGTATCTCCTCTGAAATTTTGGGCATGCTATTGACCCTTCTTGTGTCTCTTTACTATCTTTGTTAAGGCAGAGATCATAATACTTAGACTCTCACTGCATACATTTGTGAAAAACAAGTTACACCAAAAACTTTTCATATATGTGTTTTAATTTGTTAACTTCATCTGATGTTTGGTATGTTGGAAAAAACAGCGTTTTTAAATCAGTTTAATCTTTCTTTTTTGGTCGAAAGGTTCCTGGCTTATAGTGTACAGGAGAAAAAAGTACATTCTCATGTTTGATAAAGAGTTGTCAGTATGGAAATGCAAGTATTTATTCGTTTGGTTGTTTAGATATTAACACATTACTCCTGCTTTACTCTGGTGTAAGATTGGACTAATTTCTGAAATGATCTCTTACAAAGAATGTTACTTCTCTTTGCATTGAAAGATACTAAATAAATATTATTGGTATTGTGTAGAGATGATGGAATTTTATTATTCTACTTGCAACTTAGCTTTAAAAATGAGGCTGGATAGGTATCTTAGCTGTGTAGGCAGAAAGCTCTACGCTTTCAGAGGGTCTTTTGTTTGCTAAACAAAGGCACAGGGAAGACCCAGGAAGCAGACCTTGCTTCTGCATTGTTTGCAGAGTCACAGCATTTCTCAAAGTGCAGGCTTGTAAGATGCAAGCTAGCATATATTAATTACTCATAATTTAATTATTGCACATTTTCTTTTCTAGCTGAATTATTGATTTCCTCATTCCAGCTGTTCTGCCTGTAGTTTATGGTACGATTACTGTCCACAGTATGCTCACTGATTTTTCCTATGGTTATGGCTATTGCATGATGGCTTGAGTTTTGTTTCATTTTTTTCTTCCTATTTTTGGGGGGTTTTGTTCTCACAAGTACATTTGGATCAAAAAAAATTAAAGATTGCACAGTGAAACAATTGTACGAGTCAGAGTTTAATCATTGATAACCTTATCGTCCATTAACACAGGACCTGGGATTCAGTCACTCCTGACATTTACAGAGTCCCCTTTCTGTCACTAAATCCTGGTGCAGCTCTGAAGAGGAAACGTGTTCCCTGTCACACATACAGACGCAAACATACATTCTCCCTCCTTTTAAAACAGAAAGATATTTTTCTTTATAATCATCTTATTATACAAATTCTTTTCAAATTAAGTAACTGAAAAATTAATGTTAGAAATATTTTCAGTTATATTTTCCCCCTCTTTTTCAACAATGTCTTGGGAAAAAAAAACGATGGTTGGCTTTTTTTCTTTATTTTTGGTTGAGTTTTTTAAAAAATTATTAAATCTAGTAATGCTTCCTTTGTACTTTATGGAAGTTAAACATCTGATACATTATGTATCCTGTTCCTCTCTGTAGGCCAAGCCCTATGACAAATCATTTTGCCCATTACATTCTGATGATTCCTTTCATCTAAGTTGCCACCATCTATTACATTATCATCTCTATATCATGAGTACTTTACTTAACAGGAAATCTGTTCCATTGACATCAGAATCTGGAATCTAATGGACTGATTGTCTCATGGGTTGACTTAAGAGTATTTCTAAATGAAACATTTCTGATTTTTTTAATTTTCAGTTGCTCCAGTTTTTAAAAACAAGTTGAAATTTTACTTATAAACATGTAGTTTTTGAACACCCCTAAAACATGATCTACTTAAAAAAGAGGGGAAAATGTTAATTTAAACATTAAATACATTATTGAAATTACCGCTTATATAAGTCAATGGCAAATTTGCCTTGATACTTAAGATGCTTAGAAACTGCTCACTCAATTATATAAACCTCCCTCAAGTTGTGAATGCTCTCTTATGAAGGAAAAGCAGTGAATGTGAACTTCATCCTACTGACTTACCATTGCACTCACCTTCCCAAATGCTGATATTCAAGAGTCTCTGACAAAATTGCTTAGCTTTTGTCTTGTTTCTGAAAAGTAAGCAATGCTGCTCATAGAGAGCTCATCAGAGATTTTTGAATTAAAACAGAAACGCTCTGAAGCCTTCACAGTTTCTTTCAGAAAACATAGGTGTTCTGAGTGCTACCTGTGATTTAGGATCAGCAACAAGCCACTTATTTATTATTTAGTACAACAAGCCAATGAAGCGTATCTCTTTCTAAAACTAAGAAATCTGGGAGGAAACTCTTGCTATGGGACACTGCTGCTGAAGCAAAGCAAACCAGAGTTAATAAAATTAAAGGCACCAAACAAAAAATGGGGCTGTAAAACAAATACACTTGGCATGGATTACTTGCAGCCTCTCAGCAGCTGAAGCTGAGTTAGGAGTAGCCACATTAACCATTCCATCAAGGTTAAGAATCCCAAATGAGTTGCTATGGGAAACAAATTACTGAGGTGTCAGCTGGAGCCGAAGGTTCAGATATGAGGGAACTTTATCCATTATATGCTTGAAAGATTTCTGGAACAACAGAAGCTGAAAAAGAGAGTACTGGTAGTAACAAGAACAGGAAAGCAGATGTTTCACTGACCTTTGCTCTATGCATTCTACTACGCATTTGCCAGCACGGCTGAGAGGACCAGAAAGGAATTGCAAATAAGATGTGCTCTCCTGAGGCACAAGTTAGTAAATAAAAAAATAAAAATCAGTTATTAAGTGCTTTTTTTTAGGAAGATATGTAAAAGAAACTCAAAAGCATATAAAACCACCTGGGACTCATGCCTTGTCATTAAAGATGAGGGGAAATGGTTGTGATTTTATTACGGTATTGATTTTAGTGAAAGTAATTGGAACGATGGTGAAGGAACAAACTAACCTGCCACTGAGGTAGAAATCCCCCAAAACCCAGTTTTATTCACTCCATTCGCTTAGTAAATGGTCACTGAGAACATAACCTTGAGTGGAATTGTCTGTAGAAAGAAAATTAGGAGGACTAGACCTATCCAACACTGACATTCCTATTTGTCAAAGCAGTCTGCTGCTCTTGACCCCATGAAGCTTACCTTCAGATTTCCAGAAGCTGGAATGTTCTCAGTTTCCACCAAGCATTAACTTTGACAAAAGAAAGAATTTATGCTTAATTACACACAGGCTTGTTCAGAGAAGTTTAAGGTAAATCCCTCTGTCCTAGTTTGTTACTCCTGATCCAGCTGCTCACTCAACAGCTATGGGATGGCTGGCAAAGAGTTGTGCTTTCACCAAAAGAATGAAGCAGCTTCTCTTAGTCATCTATTTTGTCTAAATTTTCTCATCAATCTAAATTTTTTCCATTGCAGAACTTTACCTATCTAGGAACAGGAAAGTGACTTAATTTTCTCTACTGAAATGCAGGGAAAAACATCTCTTGAGACCAACATTGGATGTTTACTACTTGGTGAAAGAAGCAGGCATAATTCATTTCCATTAATGAAGAGATTTTGCTACACAACAGATAAAATTCTGGCCTACCATTTCCTTGACTTCAGGCTGTTTTTCCCCCAGGGGCTATCTTTTCTTGTCCCAGTCATTCCTACTATGGCTTTATGCTTGGGATGTTCCCTGTTGAATATTTAAGACCTGGGGCTAGGAGAAAAAATCAGACATGAGCATCTATTGGTTAATGCCTTGCATCATTTCTACATGCCTTCCATCCATCCATCCATTCATCCATCCATAATGTCAGGATCAGGAGATATATTTCTAGAAATGGCTAAAGGAACAGGCGGTAAATTTTTTTCCAGTTATTAAGGCATTTTACCTATACAAATACTTGTCTTTCTTGCTTTTCCCTTGTATTTCTTGTTGGATTGTAATGACTTAGAGTGAGCAAAATCTGAATATTACATGTTATCATGTCAGTGATAAAGCTTTGAAGTCCTTGTGAGTTTATTTTTCCTTTGGATTAGCCTTATTGCACTTAAGTATTGTGGAGGAATAACTGTAGGTAATATCACTGACAGAACTATGCCAGCAAGATCAGTAAATAAAACCAGAATTTACACACTATCAGATAGTACTCATGAAAAAAAATCTACTGTGATCCCTAATTTGAGAGAAGGGATTTTTTTGTGCAATTGTAACTCAAATGTGAGCAGCTTCCATGGTCTTGGGCAGTCTGAATTTAAGCTACACTAATGAGGAGAAGATTTCTGAATGGAGAGATGCAGCCTCTGCCTGCTGTAGAAGTTGCTGTGGGTTTTCTTTCAAGACTTGTCTAGTTAGTGTCATGGAGCAAGTGGAAGTATTTCTGGGAATGGTTTGTAGAAGAACTTGTAAATAATTTCAATTTATTTCAGCTACTGCCCTTGAGGCTAAAAAGAAAACACTTCTGTGTTAAAGATCTCTATGCAGTTGGAGATTGCTTTGCCAATCACTGAAATGGAAATAACCAGGGGAAGTGGAACAGGTGTTTAACTATGCATTGCAGCCAGAGCAAAAGTAGAAAAATACCTTAATTGGAGGACTCAAAAAAATAACAGAAAAGTTTCACTATTGCTTAGGTGAAAGTAGTGGAGGAGGATTAGATATCACTGGTCAATTAAGGTAAAAAAACAAAGGTAAGACGCTTTTGAGAGCTGTCATGCTAAGTGAAAATACCAAAATGTAGGGAGAGTAACTAGCTTTAACATGAAATTATAAGCCAGACTGATGCCATTGTGAGAAATCTTAAAACTGTTGTGAAAAGGTTTTCCTGAATGATTAAATCTATTGTAAGAAAAGCTAGTGCTAGTTCACAGCCTTTCTTCTACAAAAAATAGGAAATTCTTGATTTATTAAGTAGAGTTCAATACTGAATTAACACTGGATTTACTGAAACACATGCTTATCCTGTAGGCTATACATATGTTAAGTGGCCCAAACTGAGGCAATGTAGATTTTATACTGATGGCTTTCAGCTGCAAGTAACTTATCTCAGGTTAGAGATAAGGAAGAATTTCTTTACTGAGAGGGTCGTTAGAAGCTGGAACAGGCTGCCCAGGGAGGTGGTGGACTCACCATCCCTGGATGTATTTAAAAAGCGGGTAAATGAGGTACTTAAGGATATGGTTTAGTGGATAGACAGGAACGGTTGGACATGATGATCTCAGAGGTCTTTTCCAACCGAGCAATTCTGTGTTTCTGTGGTTCTGTGAAAAGTCTGCTCTCATCTGTACTGCTCCAGGAACTGACTAAAGTGATTGTTTGCAGAGTAAGAGAATAAGACACAGGTGTCCTCTCTATTCTTTTCTTAGTCTTTTTTTCAGATTTCTCTTAGAAAAGAGTGAAAACATTTAATTAGTAGGCCTTAAAGTGAATTTAGGTAGCAGATGGCAAGTGGGAATAAACAGGGATGGACAGAGAAAAGGTAGGTGAACCAAAACTGCTGTAGTGAAATGGTGCAGTGGATGGGTGAGCTGGGGAAGCCTTGAGAAACCCTGTATAAAAAATAAAGAGGAAACTCAGGGAGCCATAGCAGATCCAGTCTCACCATGTAACTAGATTGAGACTAGAAGAACAATATATGTGCTCTGCATAGTTTATACTTAGAATAACTAAGGACAATAGCTTGCACTAAGTACAAAGGCAGTAAATTACTTGTTTAAAGCAAGATCAGCATCATCTTTCAGGAAGATGGTCTCAATCTCAGGAATCTGGGGATCATACAGGTCAATGAAGATAAATTTTTATTGCTCATACTGTTTATGTTGTGTTTTAATCTGTTCTCCTATAAGAAGAAGTACGTTACATTCTGCTTCACTCTCCATCCCTCATCAGATGAACACTCCTTAGCCAGGAATGTACTCATCCCTTCATTGGATCTTTCACCAGTTGTGTTACAAATATAGCAAATAACACAAATAAGAGCAGACTGGACAGGGTCCATTAAGGTCATATCTAGCCTCTGTCAATGTTGAATAACAATATCTGTGTACACAAAGCCCAATAAATGTCAACAAAGATGAAGTAACTCAACCATGGAGGAACCTTTTCCTTACCCCTATTAGTCTGTGGTTGCATTCGCAGGCTGTTAGGGTAAGGTTTATAAATATTAAAAAGGTTTTTTGTTTGCTTTATGGGTTTGGGGTTTGGTTTTTTGGACCCATATAAATATATTTTGTGATGATCGTCTTGTATATGAAAACTGTGAAGTGTGTTTTACTCTGAGAGATACTGTCATGGACATCTTGTGACAAATATGTTCCAAGACACAATGCACATTTTTAATACGGAGAGCTTCTGAGTATAGCAACCGTGACATATACCAGCCTTTACATTATATTTCTATTTTTTATTTTATTTTTTCATGAGAGACTAAATATTAACTTACTTTTTTGTTCTTTTAATAGAAATAAGAACTTTGTTTCTGTCATCATATCTTATCAACTCCCTGCTTCCTTAAGACCCGTATATCTCTTCCATCTTACTAGTTTTTCTCTTTGACTACTTCTGGCTGCTGTTGATTCTCTTGAAATTTGTTTTAGAGCAACACACTGGTATGGGTTAAAGGCATATTTTTTGAAGCTGTTTATGCTCCTGATTATGCAGATAAATACCTGACAGACTTTTTGGAGATGTCTTAAATACTGAGGAGATTTGCAGTTGATTTTAATAAGCCTTCAGTACCCACCTAATTTAGGAATTTTAATTGGGTGTCAAACATCTTTGACAAGCTGACTCAAAGCAATCAGCATCATGCACAGAAGACGAGGTGTGACGTACCTTTTAGACTAGAACATTACAAGACTCATAATATTTTTTCTGTGTATTTTGTTATTCACCCTTTGGTCTTCCTCATCCACTTTGCAGTTCCATTATTTTATACAGCTTTTTGAGGGGTTACCTGCAGCAGATACAAGTGACATAGATGTACAGTTCATATAGTCCTATCTATTGTGCATGTACTCTCCATGTATTGAAGCTAAACTTCATAGAACCATAGAATGGTTTGGGTTGGAAGAGACCTTTGAAAATCACCCAGTCTAACTACCTTGTCATGGACAGGGACAACCTTCACTAGGTCAGGTTACGCAAAGCTCCATTCAACCTGACCTTGAAAACTTCCAGTGATGGGGTATTCACAACCTATCTGGACAACCTGTTTCAGTGTCTCACCAACCCATTGTAAAAAAAAGCATTTCTTCCTTATTTCTAATCAAAATCTACCCTCTTTGAGTTTAAAACCACTGCCTCTTTTTCTGTCACTACACGACATGGTAAATAGTTTCTCTCAGTCTTCCTTATAAACCCTATTTGCGTATTGAAGGGCTGCTATAAGGTGTCCCCACAGCCTTCTCTCCTCCAGGCTGAAAAACTCCAACTCTCTCAGCCTTTCTTCATAGGAGAGGTGTTTCAGCTCTCTAATCTGTGGCCTTCTGTGGACCTGCTCAAACAGGTCCATGTCTTTCTTGAGCTAGACACAGTGCATAAAGTGGAGCCACATGAGGGAAGATGGGGATAATTACCTCCCTCGATCTGCAGGTCAGGATATGATTTGCTTTCTGGACTGAAAGTGAACATTGCTAGCTCATGTCCAATTTTTTATCTACCAATATCCCAAGTCATTCTTCACAGGCCTGCTCTCAATCAATTTGTCAATTGGTCTGAACTGATGTTGATGATTGCCCTGACTCAGGTGCTTGACCTTACCTTTGGCTTTTTTGAACTTCTCGGGACTCACAAGGGCCCAGTCCTTTGGAAAGCACCATCAGGTTAACTTCATCCTCACCAGAACAAGGAGATACTAAAAGTAGGAGTGGTTTTTTTTGCTTTTTTTTTTTTCCTCCTATTAAAAAAAATATGATCATTGTGGAAGTACTGTTTATATATGCATAGTTCTGATGGTTTGTTAGGGTTTTTTTTCCTCTCTTCTACTAACACAGATCCATGTATATAAGGAAAAACTTCTTACATAAGGAAAAACTTTTTACACATAAGGAAAAACTTTTTTACTGTAAGGGTGACAGAGCACTGGACCAGACTGCCCAGGGAGGTTGTGGAGTCTCCTTCTCTGGAAACATTCAAAACCCACCTGGACACGTTCCTGTGTGACCTGGTCTAGGTGATCCTGCTCAGGCAGGGGGGTTGGACTGGATGAGCTTTCGAGGTCCCTTCCAACTCCTAATATTCTGTGATTCTGAGATTCTCTGATTCTGTATGCATCATCACTAATTTGTTGGGAGAGTGGCACAGAGCAGTGATCCTGATACAGCAAATCAACCTGGAGTTGTGAATGACACAGACCTATCTCATGTCTTCAGCATGACCATTCCCAACTTTGCTACTACCAAAAAGAGTTGTGCTCAGCCCCTATTCAGAATTATGGCTCACTGAGTTGTCTTCACTTAGATCGCTTGTAGCCTGTTGTACATTCTATATTTGTGGTCATATTGAATGCTGGGGGGAGGGAAGGAGGGGAGGACTGACATGCAGAAATCAACATTAGGATGAGTTCATGCATCCACATTTGCAATTGTGAGTGGGAGCCATTATCTGATCATATATGAGGTTATATAAATTATTTGTGGGCTTGATACTTCATTGATCCCCTGGAAGATTCAAATAATGTTTCTTACTCAGATTAAAATTACATTTAGGCTACTCTAATGCATTTTTAACCAAACATTTTGTTGTTTAGCAAGTTCAAAGACAATTTTGTTTTACATAATGTACAGAAATATATAATACAAGGAAAAACCTACCATGCATCACCTCCAATCTCATTAGATGATAACAAATAAGAGACATGAGGAATGCAGGAGTATATGCTAAAAGCCATGTCATTTCTCTGTTCCTGATTGTGGGAACTGGCTTCAAAATTAATTAAGTCTGGAGTTAAGTCTTCCAAGTCTGGAATTAAATAGAAAATATGATCCTAAACAAAAGAGGGTTGCTATTGTTTTAATAAAGCAAAACAAGTCTATCAAGCAGAGCAGACAGGTGTAAGTGGGAAGTTTAAATATAATATTATTCAACTGTTAAGGCAAAAGATGCTGGAATTTCAAAATGACTAAAGAGGAGATGTTTCAAGAGAAGATCATGGAAATTTTGGCTCTTACAAATATAACTCACATACAGGAGAGTATTTATGAAGTTATCTCCCCTACTGGGAAACATGATCATAAACGGCTGCAGTAAGAGCAAGTGGTTTTATCCCCCTGTCCTGTGCTAATGACAGGAATATCTGAGGAGTTCATTGATTTGCATAATATTGTCATTGAGGATAATTATTTAAATCCTTTTGTCACTTTCAAAGACAAGAATGCCACGGTGTCACTAATTTTGTTTTGTTTTATTTTGTTTTGGTTTTTTTTTTATTGAGTGTAACAACTGGAAGGAGTTTCTCCATGTCTGTAAAGGCTGGTGAGTTTGATCTTTGAATTAGTGGCAAGAGTTGTTACCTGCTTTAAAGTGTTTGATTTTTTTTAATCTGCAAAATTCAACTGGAATTGATGAAGGTCACCAAAGTGTTTAAAAATCTTGAAACAGTAACTGCTCCATTAGAAACAGCCGCTGAGAATAATTTGACAATTAAGATTCTGATTTCATATGGCATCATCTGTCCTTTAATTACTGTAAGACTACTGTAGAAAGATTAGTGAGATTGTTGTAGAAATATATAACTTCTGAAAAAAAACATTATTCGGTCACGCAGGAAGTGTCCCATTGTCTGTGAGGGCTGATGTTAAAATTTAATTCTTTTTCTACCATCAGATATTTTGGGTAAGTAAAACTTCAGGCTATTTAGCTGGGAGGAAAGAGAAAAAAAAGTAACTTTAATATGATTATCAACTTGCAGCTTAACCAATAAAGGATTTTTTGAGAAGAACAAAGAGCAAAACCATTTTCCCCATATTTATAAAAAAAGCAAAACAATTTCTTCCAAGAAACTCAGGATGAAGATGGTATTAGTAATTTCATTCCCCCAAAATTTTATGCAAGCTTATTTAAAAAGCCAAAAGAACACAAAGAAACCCAAACAAGAAAAACACAACACAATTTTAATTAGTACTCTTATGCAGAGAAGAAATCTGTCTTTTTTTCAAGAGGTATTAAAAATAGGCTTCTCTAATCCTTGTCTCCTTCTCACAATATGATAAACAATTTTATTTTTTTTTACTAGAAAAGAGGAGAATAGAACCAATTAAGTAAACAGACTCATGTTAGGGCAAAAAGAAGCATAAGAATTAATTTATTCCTTGTATTCCTGCTAATCAGTATTGAAATTGTAGACCTAAACCTCACTTTTAATGTCATGACTAAATCCCTTGATTACAGTACCGTCTTCTATCAGGCAATTATTTTGGTTTTCACATCTCCATTTCATTGCAGTTGAGTGGGACTCCTTATATCTACCTCCCTGAATTAAGTGACTGGAAGGTTCCAGGTTAAAGTTTTATTATGTGAACACCATTACAGTTTCTCCACTGTGATGGCCTTATTCAGAGCACTCCAATATTCTCATTTCTGAATTCTGTGTTTTCTAAGGGGTGCCTAAAAATACAAAACAAATTTGCATGAACACTTATGCCAGTTGGTAGTCTGGAAAACAATTATACCCATAGCTACTCTGGAAAGTTGAGGGATTCTTTTCAGCTATGTATTCCTGTGAAGCTAGATGCAGATTTTTTCTTTTCCTTTTTTTAGCTTCTTTCTTTTTAATTGATAAACACAGCCATTTCAGGTGTAGGCTAATTCTAATTTAAAATCATGGCCTTCATTTCACTGTATGGAGAAAGGGTGAAATGGGATATAGTGTGGTGACTTAAAAGCAATTCCAGTTTTAATTACTTTCCTTAAATACCCCTTGAAATTCTAAAATACTTAAAAAGCAAAACTGAAATAAAAAGAAGAAATGTTAATTAGAAATCTAAGCATCTTTTATTAAAGGAAAGGTCATGTACTCACTAGTTATGGTTTGTAAGTTGAATGATGGTGAAACAGTTGAATACTATTTCCTAGTACTGCCTGGATTATTGAGACTTTTTTCTTTCTCCTGCATGTCCCTCTCAGTAACTGAAGTAAAAATTTAGCTTCACTAGAAATATAATGTAATAAACATATTTTCTTTGAATGGAAATACAGTTTTTATTAAAGAAATTTTTTTATTACTTTACAGAAAAAAAGTAGTTGATTTGTGGAACAGTCATTGCAGATACAATAAACGTTGGACTTCTTTTGTATTGAAGCACCAGAGTAAAGAAAGGACAAATACACTTTCTTCCCTCTAAGCAACAGTTTTTAAGTAGCAGAAAAAAGAGAGGACTGGCAGCAACACTGCTTTATACACCAAGATGCACAGTTCCCTGAGTATAGCTCTTAAATTAAATTTACTTTGAAATCAGTTTAAAATTCATATATGTGCCCTTTATTTGATGTCTTAAGCTGACATTATTTTTCGATCTACAGACGTGGAAAAAAATATTGTCTTCCTTTTTTATTATCTTTTGCCATTATTATTATTTGTATGGACTTTGACAGGAGGGCAAACCTTACCCTTGTATTCTTATTTCTACAGAGAGGAAGCTGAGGAGACGATAGGAGCACATATTAAATGGTGCCAAAAATATGTGGTTTAGTGGTTTGGATGGCTCTCAATGCTGACATGAAGGAATGCCTTTTCTTTGGCTGACAATCTGTGATTTGAACCATTCAGAGAAGAAGACATACATAAAAAAATAGCTAAATGGATTAGATCAGTATTTGGGTTAGTAAGAATGTTAGATACAGCTGTAGTTAATGGGAGTAATAATTTTCTATATTCTTTGATTTTTAGCATAAGTTCAAGCTCCTTGTTAGTGAATATAATCAACAGAAAAATTGTTGGCTTTTTTTTGGTTTTTGTTTGTTGTTTTTTTTTTTTTAACATGAGCCCTTCATGGTTTCTTTAATGGCTGATTTATGGCCCTAAGGAGTTTATATATCCTTACTGAGCTGGAAAATAACCAGGCCTCAGGGGGAATGCTTCCACTACAGAAGTTACAGAAATCGAGTTTTTCCTAGATATTTACTTTCTTAATCCTTCTCCTTTCTCCGACATATGTTGGTAGTTTCCAGTACTCCCTCTCCCAAAATGTAATGCCACCCTGTCTGCTCTCCTCTTTGGCTTCTGTGGTATGACTCCATCAATCTGGCAGTGGCTCATCTTTGTTTTAGAGCTATCCAGCTATTAAAAAAATTAAAAAAAATAAAAATAATAACAAAAAAATCAATCTTCATGTTACCACATTCATATATGTTCATAAAAGAAGAGCAGGCTTGTAAGGGCAAGTTGCTTTTGTGCTTTAATTTCTTTCCTTTAACATGCCTTTCCTTTTTATTTCCCTTTTAGTCCTTTTGCACATATACATAAGATAAAAAAACCCCTCCAATACAACAACAAGTTTTCTAGATGTTTCTTGAAGTCTACCAGCAAGCAAATAATAGGTCTGATCTCTGCATCACCATGTTTGCAGCTGCCAGTATTTTCAGATACACATTTCTCAGTGACATCAGATTTTATTTTATTTATTTGAGTTTTTTTTAAAACAATCTATATGTTGTCACCTACAATGTTCAACCTTGTATGTGAACATACTCCCTCTGGAGTATGCTTGCTAAGCCCTTTGATCTCACCTTGATTATTTGTCAACAAAGGAGTATTGAGGTTGCACTAGTGAAGAAGGCCAGCTCTCCAGACACCCTAAATGCCTTTATGTGCTAGTAACTTAACTTCCCTTTGGCCCATAGTTCAGCTTTGCCTCCCTGACTGGGAAGCAGCAGGAACAGTCTGCTCTGCAGGGAAGGTGATTTGGGAGCTGACCATGACATGGCAGGCACTGCTATGGTGACAGAAATCTTTTATCCTTATTAAGCTAGATTCCTTGTGGTCATGGGGAATCCTCATGCAAGAGAACAAAAGAGAAGCTGTATTTTTGCATTCACGGCCAGAGCCTTTCTCAGCTCCTGTGCAACTCTGAGGCTTTGTTCACAGCAGAACATAGCTAACATGCCCCTGTTTCCTTACAAGCTCAGTCAAAATCCAACATTTCTCCATCTACTTCTGTCTATCTAAAATAGCTAAGAACGTGGATGCTACCGAAAGTTTCCAGCTGCAAGACTTATACCAGACATTTTGTTTTGAGTTGACACTGATTTACTGTGTGCAAACTGCTGCAAAGATTTGGCATGATACTTGTTCCAGTTCTCCAGTGGATCATAGTCCTGGACAAGACTCATGATGTGCTCTTGTTAAACCCTGATGCAGTACTGGAAGCTTCCATTATATGAAAAGTCAGGTTTTGGGTTGTTTTTTTTTTAGTTTCATTTAAATACTTTAAAGATTATTTACCCTTGGTCTACACCAAAGTGAAAATGCTTTGTTCAAATTTGAGGTCAATTTTGAGTTTTAAAATAATGGGGATTAGAAAAAGCAAATGTTACTGATCTTTGGAGCAATCTTACTGTGTTTCTTATATAAACCTTTTCGTTAAGCCTCACAAATAATGGCTTGTCCTTAGGACTTAAAATAAATTATATTAAAAGCTAACACAATCCTTCGGTGAAATCTAGCTGGTGTTTTTTGGGCTAAAGAGAGGTATTTCCTGCTTCGGCAGGGGGATTGGACTGGATGATCTTTTGAGGTCCCTTCCAATCCCTAACGTTCTGTGATTCTGTGATTTCATTAAATGAGGCTACCCACAATCTTGATAGCAAGTGATACAGTATTGGTTTTGGATGGAAAGTTGGCTCTTTTCCTACCACACCTAAGTAGACAATTACTACCCTGAATGTGTTCACTCATTCTGGCCCAATACATAGCAAAGGCTTCAGACTAAGACTGAAATGTTGGTGAGGGTTGTAATTATCACCATTTTTTTTAATTTGGACAATTTTTCTTCTTTCCCATGGAATCGTCACTCAGGGCTACTATTTTTACTTCTTTAGCATGAAAATAGAATAACTTTCACTGCTATGCAGAAAAAGATTCAAAGGCTGTAACATCAGAAAAGGAATAATAAGAATGAAATACTGTTGATTAGCCTTCCTCTAACTTGGGAAAGACCAGTTTACAGTGACTAGAGTTAAATAATCTTGGCTTCATTCATACTGCATAGATTTTTCTAGCTTTGGCCCTTTCCACCTGACTCTTTCAGTTTCAGACTGCATAACTAATACCAGAGAACACTTCATTCTCGGTGTCCTCCCCTGGAGTCATCATAAGGAAGTTACACCAAAATGCCATGGGTTCATCCATCACTTGTGAGTTTTTCCCCTCCCTTCATATCCTCCAACATTTATATCTATCTTCTGCTTGTAGAAGTGAAGGCATCATCAGACTTTACTGTCATGAAATCTCAATGACATTTTTCCAACACCAGAAATGAAATAACTTTCCCTTAAAAAAGGACTTACACAGAACACTACTAAATGTGGTGATATTGAACCTGTTTATAGCTCTCAGTGTAGTGCATCCTTTTAAGTCTCTGGTGGTTCTGACCAAATGATTCTTTAGAAAATACCAGAATTTTGCAATTTATGGCAGAGCATTATTGGGTTTTGGGTACTTTTAATGTGCTTCATTCTTACAGTCACTGGCATTCAAAGCAATCTTGGTACATATAGGAACTCCTCTGATCAGTCTTTAACAATGTTTTATGCATACTACATTTGCATCAGTCAGCTAGAAGCATGCTAGAAGTGCTTATGTTATACCTGAAGTGCTAGTGACAGCTACTGTAGAATTTTATTTACTGTTAGGGAATTTTTCGTGATTTATAAGTTCATATTTTGTTTGGAGAAATTTGGCAAAAGTCTCCTAATTCATAGAATCATAGAACCATGGAATAGTTCAGGTTAGAAGAGACCTTAAAGCTCATCCAGTCCAAACCCCCTGTCATGGGCGGGGACGCCTCCCACTAGACCGGGTTGCCCAAAGCCCCATCCAACCTGGCCTCGAACACTGCCAGGGAGGGGCAAATTTTCCAGATGAATCTTTTCACAGAAGCTACAGTTTTGCAATCACATCTGGCCATGAGGAGCAAATAAATATGGGATTCTTTTATGCTTTTTGAATATTAAAACATACAGTTTGGAGTTTTTTTCCCACACACATACTGGGACGTCAGTCTTAAATATCACAAAAAACAACTGAAATCATGTCCATAAATGTATGTATGCGGGACAGCATGCTGCTTCCAACCAGTTCTGGTAAGGTCATGCATAGAGTTTGAGTTTACTCAAGGACACCCTGGCAGATTTGACATTGTTGTTTCTTTCCAGCTCAGGCTGTGGAGACCAATTTTACAATATTTTACAATTTAAAATGTGTCTCTGTGTAAGTGTATTCATAAAACCTGTCTGTTTTCTCCTCGTGATAAAAAATGATTAAATTTAATGTTTCATTTTTTAATAAATAGATAAATTATTTTTGAAATTTCAAGGTTCTAAAGGAAGAAAGAGACATGGCCCCTAAGGTGAGCTTCTACTATAGAGTGAAGCAATCACATTGATCAATGGGCACTATAAAGTGAATCTTGCTAATTTGGGGTGCTTTGGGTCACATTTATGTGACCTATTAGAGATGATGAGTGTGATCTTGCTCAGTTTAATAAGGAAGTGGCTAAGACCAAATACCAATCAGTTAGATACTTGGTCCATATTTACTCCAACGATAAGAGCAGTCTCAAAGACCAGTTTATACTACAGTAGTAGACTGCATATGATCCAATGAGGTTAATGAAATGATGTGGTCAGTGTTTTCTGCCAGTGCAGAGCTGATTCCATCAGGATGTTTCAGATGATGCAAAATTTAGTTAATATCAAAGCTTCCATCTAAAAAGATTGCTAGCATCCTGGTAAATATAAAGAACACTGACATTTAAGGATTCTTGAGACTAAGGCTCTGGTCTTCATAACTCTAGTGGGATTTGGGTTCTTAAACATTTTTATTACTCAAGCTTGTGTTTGTCTGAATGAGTTTTTAAGAAAGGAGCAAAGATAACAGGTGACACAGTCCAACTTCTGCTGATATCTCTAGAGTCTACAAAAGTCAGAAAATGCAATGCTAATAAGTTGGATCATCAGGTTTCCATTATTTCTATGCAGCCTGAGTGTGCTACAAAAGCAGCATTTCTCACAGCAATTTGGAGCTACTTCTTCAAATCTCAGCTGGCATCAGAAAGAGCAAAGAAAAGAGGAAAAATTCTAAAAGATGAGGTTCTGTACATAAAATCTTTTTATTCCAGTTCTAAGTAAGCAGAAATTGAAGACCTGGAACAGCTCAGAGTCTGTTTATTTCCTTGACTTTAAAGATCACCATCTCTCTTGATTAGCGTTTCTATTTTTTCATAGTCGAGAAAAGTTAAAGCTACTTTAGTGTGTTGGTTGTGATTTTTGTGAGACTGTTTAACTCCCTTAGTTCAATGGAGACTCTAACAGAATGCTTTTTATGACCCAACACAACATCCAGGATAAAGAAAGATGTTCAGTGGTGTTTTACCACTTGCTCATATGTTTTCATGGTCTTTCACAGTATGTTTCAAAGTTTCTAAAACAAGGACTGCTGCTAACATCTCCAGTCAGTTCACTCTGATTTCGTAAACAAACAAGTCTGCACAAAATCTGCCAGGCATTTTTTCTTTAAACTGTTTGAACCTTGCAGGCATATTTCCAGCATCAAAAATCATTACAGAATTGAAAAACTCTTTATCAGGTACAATCAAGTGTGAATCTTGGTCTCTGGGTATAGAAAATTTTAGATTTAGGGCCTGTTAGTGTTAACAACTTGACAGCTTGTCTGAAACAATTAATTTTTCAGCCCAAAAGATCTCTCCTGTCATAACTTTTTGCCATTATCACAGAAGTGTTTGAAGCCAGTCTGACAGCAAGCCATATATTTCTGCTTTAAATTAAATGACATTAATATTATTATTAAACTTATGAAATAAGCATCAAAAAATTTAATGCCTTGTGTCTGGTTTGCACTTCATTTTAGTAGTAATCTGTTTAAAAATTGTTATACTAGACTTTAGTTCTCTCCTGTTGGAAAAAGATCTTGCAGATACTTTATATGTGTACAATCAAAGTGCACCTTGTTTATTCCAAAATTTTAACAGATGATCAACATTTTTCTAGCATGAAATTGTATTGTTGTGCTAAAAATATTTCCCATCACTCCCTGGTTATACATCAGTGATAATAAATAAATTTTAGATCTACTGTCAGGTGGCCATTTGCCACCTTCTTTATTGTCTCAAAAAAATGAGAGCAACACTTAGAGGCTGTATCAACAAGCTGAACAGCTGTTTGGATTTTGAAGAGAATTGATGGAAATGAATATATATAAAATAATATTTCATTTATTATGTGGGATTTTGCTTTATTTTAGTTGGCTTTTTTTTATTTTTCTGTAAGGACATTTAAATAATATGATCTGAAATCAGAGGATTTCATTGTTCATATTTACTTCAGATCTATGTCAGGTAAGTTCACAGCAATTCAGCCTTTAAAGCATGATGTTTTTTCTGAATTTTTCCTGGACTTTGCAGGTTTGCCGTGACACCATCACATCTTTCAGCCTGCCATGCTCTCCTCTTTGAATTTTCACACAATCCATCTTTTGCATTAATAAATTATAAAGAAAGGAGGCTGAGCTCATCAAATCACTTTTGATAAAAACCTTTCTTCAGCTAGGACCACCTTTAAATTCAACAACCACTAAATTAATTTTTAAATTTCAGCTTTTGAAGAGGTTTTTATTTACAAATGTTAAATTTAAGAAATGGTTTTTAAACAATTAAAAAACTAAAAGGAAACATTCTAGTTAAATTAACTAAACCTGGACAGTTTTAATTTTTGTTAGCTTTTGAGAAAACTGTTTCTCATCCTTTTTTATTCACATCATCTTATTTGTAATGCAGACTTACCAAAAATAAAATCATAATCCTAATTTCAGAGATCTTAGGACATAGTATTCCTCTGTGATCAGCTCTAGATGATCCTGCTCTAGTAAAGGGGTTGGACTGGATGATCTTCATAGGTCCCTTCCAACCCCAACCATGCTGTGATTCTGTGATTGTATAAGCCTGGACAATGATGACACAGACTTAATAGATCTAAAGTGAATGGACGACAGAGGTGTTGATGCTGTGCATTCCTCTACCACTGCCCCAACTGATAGCTGTTTTCTGTGAACATCTTTGTACTCATTACTGTAAAGCCCATTCACTTCCTTCCTCCCTGTGTTGATACACTCTGTGTTGCACTCCCTACTCCATTCTTTATTCTTCCTTTCATATGTGTACTGATATTCTCTTAGGCTTCTCTTGCCTTCTTCAAAATCTGGTTCAAGAACGTGGAGCAGCCTGAATTGCTGAAGTGCTCACATCCATATTTTTGACTGGATAGACTTTCAGCCATATTAACTTAACTGAGGTCTGTGAACTCCCAGGGCATCTAACACACAAAACCCTTGTTAGGTTGCTCAATATGCAGAGTTAGGAACTCAGTTACAGGCATTATAGTCAGTATTTTCTTTCATGACTGACTTAACTAAAAGTCATGGAGGGCTTTGGTGGCAAATGCAAGCTAAGAACAGCTCCGTGGGTGCTGTCTCCTCTATCACTCTGTCTCCCTCACTGACAGCTATAACTGTTGGTTCAGGATGATTTCAGCGGCCTTGAGACCAGCAATATTTATCTCTGACAGCACTAAGATGTGAATTATTATTGATGCTGAGGCAGACTGTGTGGATTTGAGGAGGGGGGTTGTTTTAGAGTTACACCACCGTTACAACTACAGCGTTGTCAGGCAATATGATTTCTGCTGCATCCTAAGTTCTCTAATTGTTTATCATATTAACCTTGGGTGATCTTGCAATCTCCTGTCTGCAACATTAATCAGCTGACATCATCCCATGCTCTGAAAGGACATTATCAAATCCAAAGACCAGAATGCACTTCCAATGTGAAGGGCAGTGGCGCTTGGTGACCTGAGAAAGGGAATTGAAAAACCCTTTACTTTTTATCTTTGCCACATAACCTTGGATGAGTCACTTCCATCTTTGCATCTTCCTGTCCTTTGTCTGATCAAGATTTGTCTGAGCTAGACTGCAAAGAGCTGTGGCTGCTTCTATGCTTAATGCTGCTAAAACAAGGAGTTTGCTCAGGTTTGGTCCATTACAGGTCCAAGTTATCATCAGAACATATCCTACTATTCTGCAGACAGGCCGAACCCAGGACAGCACTCAAATTACAGTATAGGTGTAGACTGCAACCCAGTCATCTCAGTGTATTTTAAGAATTATTATTATTATTCAGCATCTACTCCTATATGATCTTCAGTGAGAAGCATTTGCAGAAAAAAGGTTGTTCAAGGGTTTTGGGGTATTTTTGTTTGATTGTTTTTATTGCTTGGGTTTTTTTTTCTTTGTTTTTCCATGAGCTGAAAACGGTCCTATTTATAATGTGAGTTCATACTTGATAGGAAGAAAGGTTGAAGCTTAGTAAAGTCTGGTTAATACAATATTTTTGCCAGGAAACTAGATTGTAGCATAGTAAATATATTAAAATAACACTGCCCTGGAAGGATAAAACCATTATACTTACCAAATGCAAATGATTAATTTAATATTTAAAGGAATATTTCAATAATCCTTACTTGGTTAATGAACTTGTATTATTGTGGAATGACCTTCATGAGAAGTGAAGCAAATGTAACCTACACAGAGATCAATTATTTGATTTCAGCTGCAAACACAATATCTTTCATAAATGGTTTAAGTTCACCGGATCCCTGGGACAAACTGATGGATGTTTACTTTGTGAATCAGTAACACAGTCCTTTCCAGACAATGATGGATAAGATCAAATGGCTTAGGGCTCGACTGGAACCAGACGCAAAATAATCCTCCAAATTCTCATTAAGGAATGTGGCAGTGTGGCTCAAAATATTTGATACAGCTACTCTGCACTCTGTTCTGTCAGGTAAACTTGAGTCTTTCTGCTCCCAAACCCAAGCTATCCCTTTAGGTACATCAGAAATGCTCAAACTTGTACCAAAAATCACTACGAAAAGCCACTTTTGGGAGCTTTCTGGAGAGGGTGCGTCTAGGTAAAATGTATGACTGGACGTGGCTCAGGATTTGTTTAGGGGGTTTGGCTGAGTCTGATCTGAGTCATGCGGTGTTTGGGGCGATCTGCAGAAGGTTTGGAGGATGTTTGGGACCATTTCAGAGTCAGGACACTGGCTATGCTTGAGCTACTCCACAGCCAGCAGTATAGCTGGAACATAGGAGGTTCCATGTGAACATGAGGAAAAACTTTTTTACTGTGAGGATTACAGAGCACTGGACCAGGCTGCCCAGGGAGGTTGTGGAGTCTCCTTCTCTGGAGACATTCAAGGCCAACCTGGACGCGTTCCTGTGTGACCTGGTTTAGGTGATCCTGCTCTGGCAAGGGGGTTGGACTGGATGAACTTTCGAGGTCCCTTCCAACTCCTGAGTTTCTGTGATTCTGTGATAGTCAGAAATAAATGTTTCTTAGACCATAAAAAAAAAATCCTAAAAAAATCTGAACTCATGCTTGTTGTGGTTTAAGCCTAGTGGTCAACTGACCACCACATAGCCACTCACTGACTCCTCCCCTCCAGTGGGATGTGGAGGAGAAAATATAACAAAAGGCTCATGGGTCGAAACAAGGACAGGGAGTGATCACTCACCAGTTACGGTCATGGGAAAAAACCAGATTCGACTTGGGGAAATCAAAATAATTTAATTTGTTACCAGTCAAATCAGAGTAGAAGAATGAGAAATACAACCAGATCTTAAAAACAACACCTTCCTCCCCACCCTACTCCCTTCTTTCCAGGCTCATCTGTGCTTCCAATTTCTCTAAGTCCTCCCCAACAGCGGTGCAGGGTGATGGGGAATGGGGGCTGCAATCAATTCACCCCATGCTGTTTCTGCCGCTCCTTCCACCTCAGGGGTAGGGAGGACTCCTCACACTCTTCCTCTACTCCAAGGTATGATCCCACTCATGGTAAACAGTCCTCCATGAAATTCTCCAATGCGAGTTCTTCCCACAGACAACTCTAGCACGGACTTCCCATGGATTCATGACCTTCTTCAGGCACAGCCACCTGCTCGGGCTGCAGCTGGATTTCTTTCTGGCTTGTTCGGCGAGATCCAGCAGCAGGACCGGTGAGTACTGCAGCCGCGTGCTAGCTCTAGAGAGAGAGGCGATTGCACAGCGGCAAAATCACCGAAAAAACATCAA
>NW_010173967.1:0-1192 GCF_000695765.1 Mesitornis unicolor
CCGGCCCTGCCTCCCAGCCGGAGCCAAGGCGGTTCGGTGTTGGGCAAAGCCGGACGTGCAGCAGGCAGCGCTCTCGGTGCCCCGGCTGCCGCCGCGTTTTTCAGCCCATGGCCTTGGAAATCCCTTGTAGACAAAGATTTGTTTGTTGGTGGGGGGGTAGACGGGGGGTTGCGGGGTTTTAGGGGTTTTTTTCCCTTTTAGGTTCTTTTCAGAGCAGATTCAGAACTGTAAGTTTTGTGTGTAGCTTTCTGTTTTCTCCTCTTGGTAGTGCCTTTAAATCACATAATGGGAACTTGTGCAGAGCTAGTTTTGACAACTGTTCAATTTCACATCAAAGAGGTTTAGCTTTAACTTACGGCGAGGTATGAATTAAAAATATGAGATGTTAGCTTGGAACTATCTGAAACACTTTAGATGGCTTTAACTATCAGCAACTGATACATTTTAGCTATACACCCCTGAACAAAGAACATAAAGTAATGAAGCCTGAACTAAGATTCAGAGGGGGGTCTGGAGAACAAGCCTTATGAGGAGCAGCTGAGGGAACTGGGGTTGTTTAGCCTGGAGAAGAGAAGGCTGAGGGGAGACCTCATCACCACCTACAACTACCTAAAGGGAGGTTGTAGAGAGGTGGGTGCTGGTCTTTTCTCCCAGGTGATGGAGGATAGAACAAGGGGAAACAGCACCAAGCTGTGCCAAGGGAGGTTCAGGTTAGAGATAAAGAGGAAGTTCTTTACTGAGAGGGTCGTCAGAAGCTGGAACAGGCTGCCCAGGGAGGTGGTGGAGTCACCATCCCTGGATGTATTTAAAAAGCTGGTAGACGAGGTACTTAAGGATATGGTTTAGGGGATAGACAGGAATGGTTGGACATGATGATCTCAGAGATCTTTTCCAACCGAGCGATTCTGTGTGATTCTGTGTGAAGATAGGTTTATTTTCTTTCATGCAGAGAAACTCTACAATCCCAGAGTGAAAAAGATTTCTATCTATGATGATGGCAGATTTTACAGGAGCGCATACGGTAACGTTAGGCTTTACTAGAATAGAGGAAACTGCTTTTAAATTGAAAATTTCACAGAGTAATGTTCATACTGCAGTAGTGTTTCAATGATGCTAACTGTTGTAACAATTGCTGGCTGAATTTACAGCTGAAGAATCTTACAATCCAACAGAAAAGTGGGAGGAAGGGAAA
>NW_010173967.1:1202-7770 GCF_000695765.1 Mesitornis unicolor
CCACCCCAAAGTAATTATTAAAAACCAAACTAGCAATTGTCAAGGCTGCCAGAATAAACACCCTTGAATATTGCATTTATATAAACAATGAAGCAGCAGCAGCAGTCAACACTGATTTTGAATGTAATTTACCAAAAATAAGTAACCACGTTATGCAGCCATATCTAGAACAACCTATAACTGCTGGGTTTTAATTCTATAAATGGCATTACAACAATAAAATCAGTCCTCCGTCCAGACTAGTAAGTATAAGAATTTAAGGTGCTATTCAAGTGAACTTATAAAGGTTTTTTTTAAATTATAGCCTACTATAAATTGCTTCAGAACTTTTTAGTTTGCACCTTGAAGGCAATTTTAGGAAGTCTTACCTATGCCTGATATATAACTGTATTTTTTTTTTTGTTTCTGCTTCCTGAAATCTTCGGAAACCTTTCACAATGCTTTGTAAAATAGATATTTAAGTAGATGTTCAGTATCACATACATGGAGTTTAATTTGTCATCATGTATTCTTGTTTTGCAACTGAAAAAGCAATATTGTTGCTAGTAGCTGAAGTAAGAGCATAGTAACTTCTTATACATAATATGCTGGGAAACCACAGTTTCCAACCTTTTAGAGGTGAGGCAAGAAAAAGACAGAAGCATTGGGCTGCATGCCACTGTGTGAGGAAACTGCATTTCGCTGTTCCTAATTGTTATGGAATGCTTCCTCTGTGCTTCACCTTTCTCCACAGACATCTTTCCTTAAATCGTGCCATTTCTTCTCCCGCTTCATTGCATGAGGAAAATAACACAAATACAGGTAGCTTCCTCCCTACTAAATAGGACCTCTTTTGTGTGAATTGCCCATATTTCAGTAGTATAACAGACAGATTGCCCTCCCATCTTCTTTGTGCCTTTCATACCTCCCTGTAGAATGAAAAATCATAGATGAGCACACACACTTGTAACTTCTTTGTGCTATTTCCATTCCAGAAATTGGTAAGATGGTAAATATATATAAATACAAATATATATATACATATGTGTAATAGAATCTGGGTTTTTTTCCCCTTTTCTATCTGTACTACTATGTGAGATAAGAAAGGTAACATTTTCTAGCCTGCTCTCTGTTAATCTGGAGATGGGAATGACTCTGAAGAGATGACTTAACATCTATGACCCAATGGAAATTGCTCACAAGCAAAATGTATATGGTGTTGCTCTGTTGAAAAGTCAAATTACTATTTTTATTTTAAATTTGGAAGTGTAAGGAATAATTTTCAATATGCTAAGAAGCTTACTCAAGGCAACTTGTATGCCATAAAGGAGTTATCTCCAACTCAAGTCACTTACATTAAAATTTTCAGATTGCTTCCTGTCCTAGTAATCAGTTTTATTAGATAGTATAGCGAGTTTTAACTCGGAATGTGAATTACTGTGTTCTATAAACCTCTGTTAGTTCAGCAAGAAAAAATGAAAGGTATAGAGTAGCTTGCACCAATGGGTTTGCCAAATATAACTTCATATAAACCATTTGCAAAAACAAAATTACTGTGCTAGGATTATAAGTTTATTTTAAAAATACTTATAATTGTGGGAATTTAATGCTTACAAATCTCTGCTGTTAGGACAAAAATCCTATAAAAGTAGGATTCTAACCAACCAAAGGCTGCCCCATGTTTACCAGTCTACAGCAGGGACAGTCAGTAGTTGATTGAAGAACTATTAGGAAAATAGAAGGTTATGATAAGCTTAATTTTTCGGTTGCATGGAAACAACTTTCTGGTCTGATTCTTATCAGCTGATCAGCCATACAAGTTGAAAAATTATCTTAGATGAATTTAGAGACGTCAATCTAATCTCATGAGAGCTTGCTGTGTGGCCTTTCTTTTCTCTTGTTCCTGGATCACAGTGGCTAGTTTATACTGTCATCCATTCCACCATTTCCATGTGTGAAGCGCTTACAAGGATGAACAACTAACTGGAGAGATTAGTATTAATGTACTGCTGTTGGAATTTAGCAACTGCAATCTGTGAGAGGCTTTAGAAGCAGCTGGTCTGCTACAGACCACCAAGAGATAGTCTGTATCAATGAGTATTTTGTTTGTAACTGCTTTTAAATCTTAATTCTGATACAGTAGGTTTTCTTTATGTAGGTGTTGTATGGAGCTTTGTCACTACACTGTCTTCTTAATTTGTAGCGGTTACAAATGCAGCACGAGCTAAGCTTAAGGAAACTAATAGAGGGTTCAGAGTATCAAGAGGGACTGAACTACGACTTCAATATAAAAGGGGAATTGAGGCATCTGGATACAAATGAGCTCTTTGTTTTCAATTACTACAATGTACATGAGTATAATCACAAACGCTATCAAGCTTTGGGACATTTCATTAACCAATATGTTTATGAGCTCCTGGAAAGAGTCTGCATGCTGCAGAAAGTTTATATTCCTAGTGATGCTACAGAGGATGAACCAAGAAGTTTCTTTTTCATGAGCAAGAATGCACTAACAAGTTCCTCTAGGCTAACTGTCCTTCTTCAAGACCGTGGAGTTTTCTGTGCCGGACAGTGGGGGCAAAGAATAATTGTCAGTGAGGGCCTGGAGTGTGGAACACAAATACCATTTATCAAAAAGGCCCTTCAAAGCCACGGGGGAGTGATTGTATTGAATCCCAATGACAACTTCATTGATCTGAAGACTGAAAAGGAGAGGTTAAGCTTTTCTACCAAGGAAGAATCACTGACTTCTATGCAGTCCATCCCCAAGAGGTACAGTAGCAGTCCCGAGGAACATACCATGTATGTATGGGATCATTTCATTTCAAAGAGCAAAGCTAAGAATGTGGCTTTCATTGCCCATGGATATGGTGGCTTGGTGTTTGTTGATCTGCTGGTGCAGAGGAAAAGGGAGGTAATGAATAAAGTGTACTGTGTGGCATTCATTGACTCCATGCACAACATAGAGCACCAGACTGGAAGCGACCCACAAACACAAGAATGGATACAGAAATACTGCTGTGAATGGGTGTCAAACACTAAGCCTCTAGATAAAGCTGTCCATTCTCTCATGAAAATTAATTGTCCTACTCTCTCTGCTGGAACGAAAAACTATGGTTTAGCACCCTCCTGCTGCCTACGTAGCATCTTTAAGTACCTGAAGAGCACACTGGAAAAAACAAACAGGACAGCCTTTACGCGTTTACCTGTTGCAACCAGAAGCAGAACAAGTAAGAAGACATGCACTAAATAAAGGTACAGTGATTTGTTCTTGAGAATAGTCTCTTCCTTTCATAATTGGCCCTGCACCCTTCAGTCATTTAAGGAATCATAGAATCCATTGGGTTGGAAGGTACCTTTAAAGGTCATCCAGTCCAACCCCCCTGCAGTGAGCAGGGACATCTTTAACTGGATCAGACTGCCCAGAGCCCCATCAAGCCTGACCTTGAATGTCTCCAGAGATGAGGCCTCCACCACTTCCCTGGGCAACCTGTTCCAGTGTTTCACCACCCTCATGGTGAATCCTAATGTCTAATCTAAATTTACTCTGCTCTAGTTTAAAACCATTGCCCCTTGTCCTAACACTACATGCCTTTGTAAACAGTCCCTCCCCAGTTAACTTCCCTCCAGTCACAGATGGTATGCTGTCCTGGTTTAGTGGGACAAAATTTTAGAGTCAGTTTTCTGTTGAGGAAAACTGCAATTTTGTAAGGACTACACCACTATTTCATGGGAACAAAGTTGATAAAACCTTTGTTATAGGTTTTAGCTAATACTGGTATGTAGGTTGCTGTAGTGCTCAAGGTCTTCAAGGTCTTAAGATAAACAGATGCAAAAGCTGGGGGGAGTGGAAACCTAGGGGAGTCAACGCCAAGGTGATCAATTAATACTATTTATAACATAAATGTCACATTCATTATAAACTGGGGAGTTTGCTAGAAACAGCCCTCCTTCTTGTATTCTCTTTCTCTCTCTCCTGCTCCCTGTTCTGTGGCTGACATCTCAAGAGGTATTGTTTACCATCCTAACCCTGAGGCCTACTTCCCCACAGTATTGGCCAAGTATAACGTTGTGTATTTTATAACTGTTACAAATATTAGTTTGTTACTATTATTATTTTGTTATTTTATTAAATATATTTCTATTTCAACCCCAGGAATCTCCTTTCCTTTTCCCATCTCCCCTTCCCAAGTAGGGAGGAGGCACTGGGTGACAGAGCAACTGTAAAAACCATGACATACACTCCAAACATGATACCATGAGCTAAATTTCTGTTTTAAAGCCAACTAAGACAGTGAGATTACTGGGCATGAGCCGCTACAAAATACAGTACTCTAGCAACTTGCAGTTACCAAACTGATGCAAAAGAATGACATTGCTGTTTACCCTCAGCTGTTTAATTTCAGACAGGGATAGGAAATAGAGACAGTTTTTAAATGTCCGTACTCAAGGTTTGCAATTTATACACATAAGAGGTCAAATAACCTTTAAATTGAATGTAAACAAAAGAGTTACTCTGAACCTTCAGTTTAATCCTGCAGGAATTAAAGGTGCTCAGTGGCTGCAAAAGAGCTTTGAAGGATGACAAGACTTTGTCCTACACCTTCAGTTCCCATCTCAGTCAAAAAAAAAAAGCTGAACAGTAATACTGGATACCAGAGAGAAGAGTGTCAACTTCCATTTTGTGTTTATATCCATTTCAGATGTCAATAATCTCTAAGACTGTTTGAAAAAGCTTCTTCCCTCTTATCCAGCAATAGGCAAAAGTGTAAAATTCCACTGGAAAGGCCCAGCCACTGTTATTGCACCTGCATGAAAATGGTACTAAATAGACAATTAATAGATGAGACAGTGCTTTAGTTCACTTCAGGAAGTTGCACTGGATGTTGAGGATGCATACAACCTGTCTGTTTTGTAGGTGCTGGTCAGCACGCAACTCAAAGAATAGTCATTTGCGTGAATTCTGCACAGGAACTTGTAGCTTTATTTACGAGAGGAGTATGAGGTGACAGAATGTCTGTCTTCAGAAGGAGACCAAGATGATCCTTCAACATAAATGCTCAAACTGTCCCACGGTGTCAGAGGCGGCTAAAAATGCTCAAAGGAAAGAAGGGATCTAGAACATCGGCCATTTCCGTAATTCTTTATGGAAAGGTCAATCCATTAAATTCCTTGGTAAAGAAGGTCGTATTTAGGAATGTTATTGGGATCAATAGGACTTCTCACAATGAGTTTTCCACGCATTGCTCCACGGTAAATCACTTCAATCAGATCTATAAAGTCTTGCTTTGTTTTGAAGCTTCCTACAAATTTGGTATGATCTGGAGACCTAAATATAAGCACAAAATAAACGTAGAATTGTAATGTTAAGGTGTTCAAGGCAAAAGCACTTAAAGACCAGAAAATATGTACAATGAACTCAGGAGTTCTGATTTGGTCATTCTGAAAGAATCATCTGCACTGGTAATGGCACAACCAGGTCAGAAGTACACTGTGACCTCCAAAGTCCAAAAAGGTGCAGTGTCACATCTAAGACTTCAACCATACTAATTTTTGTAGTCAGGCATGCTTCACACTGACACCGACTTATTGCATGAGAGCATACTTCAAAATACTTCTTAATTTTACATTGCCCTGGCTTCCTGCAGAGTTCTCAATGCAGATGCTGGTAACAACAAATTATCAGCTGTAAAAAAACCAACACTTTTATATATTACCTTCCCCAGACACGGTAGCATAGAAAAAGACTGCTAACTCTTACAGACATAACAGATAATGCCACGTAGGATGACATACCCATAATCAACCTTCATGTGTTGTCCATTGAAGAAAAACACAGTAGATGGAATATAACTGATGTCAAAATACTGTGTGTACACTGGAACCTTGTCCACATCCACCAGGTAAATGACTGCCATTTTACTTAGGTCATGAGCTGTCTTTGAAAGCTGTAAAGAGTGAGAAAGATGGATGCCAAATGGATTGAGACACAGGAGGAAAACAGGTGGTAACCTTTATAAAGCCCATTTCCCTTGTGTCTCATCAGTTTAAGCAGGACTAGAATATCATGTCTTCTCTACTTCAACACTTTGTACACCCACTACAATAACATAAACATTTGCTTAATTTTCAAACTGCTTTATGAATATAGTATGACTAAATTTTACATTTGCCACCAAAATTTTTACAAGACACCGTATTATCAAAAAGCGACACATTCTTGTACGCAGCAGGTATACTAGAAGAATTTATTAAAAAATTATTTTTAAAAATTGCTCTTACAATATCATCAAGCTGCAGACAAACAGCATCGTTATCTCTTCCAAACCGGAGAACCAAAACCTTCTCGGCCACACTTTTTATTGCCTGATCCACTTCTCTCTTACAGGTCAGTTTAGGCAGCAGAAAACTCATCCCGACAGACCACGGCTCCCACTAAAATCCCTACCTGTCGGTTAGAAAAATAAAACAAAACAAAAAACTGCGTCGAAAATCAGTGAAACTTTTCCACGCCATTAAAAACAAAAGATAAGCCGCCGGCTACAGCGTGCGCCTGACGCCCGGCAGGCCTGCGGGCCCAGACCCCACC
>NW_010173968.1:0-13088 GCF_000695765.1 Mesitornis unicolor
CATCATCCATCCACCTCGTTATATCCTCTTTCAGCTGCTTCTCCCCATATTTCATACAATCCACCAGTTTGCTAAAAGCACACTCCATTCCCTCATCCAGATGACCAATAATGGCATTAAACAGTGTGACCCCTGAGGAATATTACTTGTGTATGGCTGCCAGGACTTCCAACTACTGACCACTACTGTGTTAGTCCAAAACCCCAGCCAGTTTTTTTATCCGTCTTGCAGTAAATCCTTACAGTTCATATTTCCCCAGTTTGCCTATAAGTTTACTATGGAAGATCCTGTCAAGGTAAAGGCTGAAGTAAAGGCATACAACATCCACTGCTTTCCCCTCATCCACAGACCCTGTCATTTCTGTTGCAGAAATCAATAAGGTTGGTCAGTCTCCATTTGCTCATGATAAGCCTGTACAAGCACGACTTTATGTCCTTCTTGTGCCTGGAAAGGGCTTTTCTATGAGGACTTGCTCCATAATGTTCCTATTTACTGATGTGAGGCTGATCAGGCTATCGTTGTTCCTTCATTACTTTTTGGAAAGTGAGCACAAGATACCTCTTTTTCCAGTCATGGGAAACCAATCCTGAACACCAAGAGCAGTTTTGCATGACATTGGCAGGCTCCTTCAGCTTCATCCCTGAATTCAATTATCCTCTATTATGGAGAGGATATGTATGTTGGCCTCCTCTACCTCACTTTTCTAAATTCTGCTACTAAGAAGAGAGACTGTGAGGTCTGAGATCAAACCTTGCCAACAAAGACTGATGTGAAGAAGGCCTTGAGAATCAAAGCTTCTTCAATGTCCTTTGCCACTAGGTTGCCTGCTTCTAGGCAGCAGTAAATCAACATATTCCTTGGTATTCCTTTTGCTGCCAATGTACCTATGGAAGGTCTTCTTGCCCTTCATGTCTATCCAGTGTCAAATCCAGCTGTGCTTGGCTTTCTAAACTTTCTCCCCAGAATAACTTTGGGTGGTAATTGTGCATTGCCTCTGGGTAGCCTACCCCTGTCTCCATCTTTTTTCTTTGTGCTTGAGCTCACTTGGGAGTTACATACTCAGCCTGGCTGTCATCCTGGCATGTGTTCATTTTCCTGAGTACTGAAACCGTCCTTTCTTACCCTTTGAGAAGGCTACCTAGGAAGATCAACCAGCTCTTATGAGTGCCTTTCAGGGCAGTATTCCCTATGGCCACGAGGCTTCTTCCAGATACTCAGCTCTGCTCAGTTTCTGTTCTTGATCACAATCTGTAGCAGACATCCACTACAATGTCCCCTCTGTTCCCTACCCATAAGCTCTGGACAAATCCGTTACCTATTTCATAGCAGTTCTTTGTGCATTTGATGAATTCTTCTACACAGCATGCAGCATCTCCTCCTTGTCCGCCCAGGCAGTCCTTCCTAAAGAGGTTGCAGCCATCTGTTACAGTGCTCCAGTCATACAAACTAATCCATCCCTGCAATGACACCGTAGCTTTGGGGCTGCTCAAGGGCCCCCAGCACCTCCTTCTCCATGCTGTGTATGGGTTCCCCTTTTTCCTTCCTCTGCCATCACTTTAAATTTCAATATATGAAAGGCACCCCATAAACTCTGAGTGTAAACTTGGAACTGAACTTCTTCAAAAGAGGCTGTCTTGGAGCAGGCAAACATAGAGATACAAGCTTCTACATGCCCATTCCAAGCCAGATAAGGCCTAGATGTGGTATGTGCTCACTGGATTCTAAGCTAGTAAATCCATGTCAACATAGGTGCAATGCTGTACCAACGTGGCTATGCCACCTCTGCACCCTGTGGACCCCGCAGTTCAGGGTGGTGGTTGTCATGTACAGGGTTCCCAAACCTTCTGAGATCACTAGTTAATCTAAATAGTTAGTTTAAATGTACAATTGAACTTTGCAGATTCACGGGCAACAGTTTGAGCAGCAATGGGCAAGTCCATACCCATTTGGGTGACTGCAGCGCCTGGCTGACAGGAAACCACTGTTGACTCTTGTTTGGAAGTTTCTTTACAATGAATCATTATGCTACTCAGGCCCTTCTTTGGCCATGCTGAGACAGAAAAAGCAATTCAAGCTTTAACAAGAAACATGAAAAGGCACTCTGGAAATTCCATAACATCTATCATCAGTGAAGCCAGGAAAATGAAAACCTTTTCAAAAATCCTCCCTGCTGGTCTTCCTCCTAATGCAAAAATCCCAAACCAACCCTTCCCAAACATCCATCTCCACTAGTTTAACATCTACTTACCATTAATGAGGTTGACTTGCTCCTGTCTGCAGCAGGAAGACCTGCAATGTGCACAGCATGGTCCACAGCTTGATGAGCAATATTAAGTGCACCCTTTTGTGCGGTACAGCCAACCTGTTAAAAATAGAAACAGACCAAAGCCTTCCTAAGGAGGGATTTCTCTTTCTCCCACCATCAGATGAAGCTCTTCAGACCCATAATTTAACTGTGTGTCTCATTGTAGAGGTGCTAAAAAAATTTGTCAAAAGACTTCAGCTAGTTAGTCTGCAATTTAGTTTGAAAAGTTTGTTTCTTCCCATTCTTTCTAGTATTTGAATAAAGAGATAAGGGATAACGCCTGCTTGCCATGGTAGGTGCATGAGCTATAATTTGCAATGAAATATCATGAACTGTGCCATACTACAGAAGCTTTAATTAGAGTAATTTAAACACATTGTAACTTACCAGTGATTTTGCATTCAGTATATTTTAAACAGCTGAGCCCTGAAAAAAATGCAGTGATTTGCTCACCACCACATATCAATGGGCTTCTGCAGCTGTGGAATCACACTCAAATCAAGCTTGCACAGGCAGCCAAATTATTCTTCAGGAACTGGAGAAAATCAGAGGATGATATTGAAAAAGGGATTAAAGAAGTCTTGGAAAGCATTGTATTACTTATCACTTACTAAATGCACTGCTAATTGAAGTCTTGAGTTGCTGATAAGAACCAGAGAGTGGTCTCAAGAACCGGCTAAACCCGACCCCCCGGATTGAGCAAGAACCAGAGAACAACTGAGTCTGCGCACAAGCAAGGGTTACTAGCGGTCACGGAAAAGGTCCTCCAGCACGACCACCAGAAGGTACTGCGCAAGCGCAGTTAGGAGGAGTTTATGGAAATGACTTCCTGGAACTAATCTTAATACGAAGCGGGGATAGGTCATGCATATGTATAGGCGTATTGGGAAATCTTATGTATATGTAACATTTTACCGCATATAACCTCGGCGAGCAGCGGCACTCGGTGCACAAGGTTTTAAGAAAGATCTACCTTGCTGCCCACCGGTGAATAAACATACCTACTTTACAATCTTACGGATTGTGGGGTCTGCTTTGTATCCGCACGTCAATATCCCTAGAGACAGATCATTAAAGAAAAATTAACTGTTAGGTCTCTTGTGTGATTTTTGGATATTTTTACCTGGATGGCAAACTTCAAGGGTCTTTTTTTAAAAACAACAAACAAGACTATAATAGTTCCTAAATGTTTCACCTGTTTGTTTCTTTAGTCTCACATCTTTGCTGTTCTCCATTGGGGCAGGAGGTGGCTGGCTGGTTTGGACATAGGGCTACAAAGGTATCCCTCTAGTTAGCCAAAGTAGAGAAATGTTCTCCAAGAGAATATGCTGTTAAGAGTACTGTGAGCATGGACTTACAGTAGAAAGGAAAAGATATCAGGTACTGCTGTCTGGCAGTTTCAAACCAGCTGTTTGTTAAAGGATAATCTCACAAGACTATAATTAAGAAATGAATGTGCTTTTGAGTGAAGGAATGGAGGCTAGAAAAAAAAATTCCTAACTCTTTCTTGGCAATTACATTAGCATTGTATATGTCCCCAGTATATTTTATTATGTAGGCCCTTGCCACTTCCAGAAGCTAGAAAATATAAAAGATTCTTTCATTCTTGCACAGCTGCTTAAATCAAGACCAGCTACGGGTAGGAGACATCTAATTCGATTGCGCTTTTACATCTGCTGCAGAAGCACTTACTGGGAAAATATGTAGGAGATTCAGCATCAACATCACCATCCCTCCACTGTGGCTCCATGATGCACCTTGCAAAGGCTTGTTTGTGTTGTGTATCTGGTGCAGGTCTAAATACCCAAACATGCATGCTCTACACACAGAAACCTCTAAGCACAGACCACCAATCGTATCCTGCCCTGTGTCTGCTAATAGAGAAGCAATCAAATGTACCTCCGTTATGTAGCAAAAAAAGTGACTGTTGGGTTGCAGCTAACTGCCTGACATTAGTTTCTGTATGCCTGACGTGAGGACCAAGATGAGTAGTTGGGGCTCACCTAAGCAAAAGTGCTGACTTCTTTCTAGCCAAGGCCCAGCAGAGACTGATTTGGACAAAAAAGTGGCAGCTCAGGCACCAAATGTGCAAAAAATTAAACATTTTCTTTCAGGAGAGACCAGCCTGCAAATAGAAGATTTTCACACTTTAAAGTTTAGAAAGGTTAACATCTCTGAGATTAAATGTTCACCACAGCATCTGTAAATGGTAGAGAAAGGTATCAAGTCTGTAAAGGGCATGCAATTTCCACACAAAAGCAAGGGATTCCTCTGAAAACACTCTCTCCAGGCAAGGATTGCTCTGATAATATCTTCAAAAGGCAGCACAACAAAACAGCTAATCATTATAGGCTTCTGCAGGACACCCTACATAGTTAATTCAAACCTAAAACACAGAGGAGTAGAAGCACTTTATTTCAACAGTGTCTTTTTTAAAAAAAAAACACCTACCTTTCTGAAAATGTAACTGAGTCAGCTGTTCAAGTGACAGCATTCACAACGGGGAAAGGATGAGTCTTCAGTAAGTGATTAAATTCTGGAGCAACCCATTTAGATAACCATAAAAATATTTTATTTCAGATCTAGTCCAAAGTCAGGAATATGTTTGTGTCATAGGACAAAAGAAGAAGAAGAAGAAGAAGAAATTAATACACGCCTCTAAAGTATGTTTTTCCTTTCTTGGGAGCATTTGAAAATTGTAGACTATTTCTGAGACAGAAACCTGTCACAGGCCAGCCTCTCACTGCCCACCAGGCAGTCCCTTCACACCTCTCAAAACCGCGAGTGCCTTCTGCCCACACAGCAGACACCAAATTTCATTATCGTACTCCGACAGGAGACCAATTAACAGGGCTGTGACTGCGCTAGGGACACAGATGAACTTTTGCTTGGTTCAAATTCTCATTTTATCTACAAAACTAACAAAGCAGTAATAACCAAACTTCACTAAGTAATAACACTAAACAAAACATCTACATGAATGAATACTGATAACACTCACAGCCCACCACATGAATCCATCTCACTTGCACAATGAGCCATTACAGCTACAGCCCATGTATGGCCTCAGGGAAGTCAGGATCCCATACACTGACCTACCAGGAAACCAGGAGAGGATGCCCCATTTGGCTCAGATCAGTGACAGGGACAAGGTCATGTCAACCACATCCAAATGGCAGTAGCACAGCTAGCTTCATCTAGGCCTAACAATAAGGGTCCAGTGTTTGCTCCCATGAGGATCTTCTCCCACAAGGTTTACTTAGCTTCATTTTGGTTGCAATAACCTCATGCAGTGTTACAGGCTTGGGGACGAGTGGCTGGAAAGCTGCTACGCAGAAAAGGACCTGGAGGTGTTGGTGGACAGCAGGATGACCATGAGCCAGCACTGTGCCCTTGCAGCCAAGAAGGCCAGTGGCATCCTGGGGTGTATCAGAAGGGGTATGGTCAGTAGGTCGAGCGAAGTACTCCTTCCCATCTACTCTGCCCTGGTGAGACCGCATTTGGAATACTGTGTTCAGTTCTGGGCCCCTCAGTTCAAGAAGGACAGGGAACTGCTTGAAAGAGTCCAGCGCAGAGCCACAAAGATGATTGAGGGAGTGGAGCATCTCCCTTGTGAGGAGCGGCTGAGGGAGCTGGGTCTCTTTAGCTTGGAAAAGAGGAGACTGAGGGGTGACCTCATTAATGTTTATAACTTTGTAAAGGGCGAGTGTCAGGAGGAAGGAGCCAGGCTCTTTTCAGTGATGTCCAATGACAGGACAAGGGGCAATGGGAGCCAGCTTGAGCATAGGAGGTTTCATATGCACATGAGGAAAAACCTTCTCCCTGTGAGGGTGACAGAGCACTGGAACAGGCTGTCCAGAGAGGTTGTGGAGTCTCCTTCTCTGGAGACATTCAAAACCTGCCTGGACACATTCCTGTGCGACCTAGTCTGGTGATCCTGCTCTGGCAGGGATGTTGGACTGGATGATCTTTCGAGGTCCCTTCCAACTCCTAATATTCTGTGGTTCACCACATGGGGCTTATACTGCCAGTTCCTGTGCTGAACATTGCGTGGGTCATGCAGTTGCTTTTGGTGGTTTCAACCTGTCATTACTCTTTGTCTCTGGCAAGGAGTAGGGTGCAGAGGGATGACGGTGCAGACTGCTCCACAAGAGGCATCCTTTGCATCAGTACTGCAAGCAGAGGAAAAGCTGGCTAAGGAGGCAGGATAAAGAGAAAACAACCCAACTCTGGCATCCATAAATCAGCTGGACTCAGTACTACAGATAAATTCCTTCCATAACTGTATTTACTTAGGAAAAGAAAGTAGCCTTGGTTTCTGGATATATTGTGTAATAAGATTTCAGGCTCTTCCTGTTTTACTGGTCAATCTGTCTTTCATTTGAGCTGTAACAAAGCTTGAATAAAACCTTTTTCATATAATACTTGTCAGCACTGTTTAAAGACGGCACTAGTTACTGTGACCTGATGCAATGCAATCCATTTTTTTATTATTAAAAAAGTGTATAGGCCCTAATGTACCAGGGTGAGAGTTATCAACAGGGATTATAATACAAGACTTGATAGTTCCTTCAATGTAATCTGCATTCTTTCCCTGAAGCATGATTAGAGAAAACATTTGGTAGCACCAGCAAATTGTGCAATGCCATTATTTACTGCCTTAGCTTCCTTGCCTTCTCAAAGGTCAGTTTACTGTTATAGGAATTGTTACCTAAACACTCCCTGTTCTGCCTAATCATATTGCTTGCTTAGGGGCACTTATATAATACCCATCAATTTATTAATTGCAAAGTGCTGAAAAAGCCCCAACTCAAGTCAGTTGGATCCCTCCCTTGAGAAACAACATCCTGAAGAATCCCCTTTCTCCACAAAGCTTTATCACACACCTTCTTAGATTGACTTTATCTCTAAATACCACCAAGAATGTCTTCTCAGCAAATTTCAAAGAACATGCAGGACAAAAGAAAAATAGGGAGTATAGTGAAGGAGAAGCTTTTATACGAGTAGGTCACAACCAGCCCTAGGCATTTATTCATTAACACTTACCTGAGAGCGTCCAAGGGTGCCCATGTGTTCTGTGTAAGAAAACAGGCTGAAGCAGAGAAACCTTTTGAGGAAATATTTGGTGTTTCAGCTGTATCAGTGTTTGTCCTGCTGCCTTCCCAATCTATCAGATAAGCAGTAACCTGTAGTTCAGCTTCAGATTTGGTTGGTTGTTTTGTTGTTTTTGTTGGTTAAGGTTTTTTTAATATTTTTTTTTTCTCCTCCTGAATGACCACAGGTGGGTCACATTCATGAGAAAGGCTCAGTCATGTGAATTGGATTTGGTATAAAAACCCAGCCCAGCAACTCTAGGTCTGCAAATAGGTGGTATAAATTCTAGTCAGAAGTTCTAAGTATATCTAGCTTCATAGGTGTTGCTGGCCAAAGCCTTTAATTTTAAAGATTGCTATGTAAGTTGTTAGTATTGTTATTAGCAGGTAGGTAAATAAGCATCTAGTTAAATTTTACTACATAACTGCTTTCCTGAGTATAGTCTTGCTCTTTAAAGAGCTGTAGTTGGTTATGTAAATGTGCAATGCTTAAAGAAATGGCAAGTTCTGGCTCCTGCTAAAGTGCTTTAAAAATGGTTAAGGTTAAAACTTTGTGGTTTAGGAGAGAAGAGATGGAGAATGGTGTGGTCTGAGCTAATTTAATATTAGTGAGGATAAAATGCAGCTATTATATGTAGGGAACCTAAGTGCTCAGCATGTTTGCATTGTGGCTTTTTATTATTGTTCTCTATTGTATCTTATGACCCTGATTTTACTTCTAAGGGAATCTTCCTTTGAAATGTTTTCCTTGAGGTATAAAATATGTTGTAGTGCTGTCCATTAGTACTGGCTTATATAGCAGGAGGTAGCAGTCTGCTATGAATCTAGATTATGAATTGTTTATATCTTTTCTATTTTAAATCTCTGTTATCAATATTTTTGGCTGTATATATTTGTGATTAGAAAACTCCAGAGGAGTTGCACTTCCTTAAAGGGAGTGGGGGAAGATGATAATGAATATAATTTTATTTCTTAATTATATTTCCTTTTTTATGTAAATAATGTATGTGCTTGAAGCAAACTGGTCTCAAACACCAAGTTAATTGTTAATATATGTTTAGAAACTTGACTCTTTTAGATAAAGCTATTTAGTATGCTGGTCCATCATGTTGTTGCTTTTAATAGGCCTTCAAAGATATGCAGCTTGAATAATAACTTATATTTAAGGTTGCTACCAACTGACTATAGGCCTAATAAGATACTGTCATGGGAATAGTTAATGACAATAGTGTCCCACTTATTTGTAACTTGTGTGTGTTATTTTTTGTTCTTTAGCATTTGCTCTCATGGTGCTTCTCAAGAAAAAAAACAGGGCAAAAAATTTTCAGCCTTAAGGTTGTCCTTTAGGTTTGGTATGTGATTTTTGACATCATCTCCTAGATGAACTTGGTATTTACTGAAAGGATGCCAAGTCAGTAGTTTTGAAGTGTAAATCTCCTGGTTTGTTTGCCCAAGAAGTGCAGATGAGCACTGGTAATGCAGGTCTACCTTTTTCTGAGAGTACTTGGTAGCCTGCCTGAGGGAGGGTAGCCTGTAGCTGAGGGCATTTCATCACCACTGGAGAGGTGTCTTGTGACTTAACAGCACTGCTGTGAGACCAGAGAATGCTGCTTGGGTAAGACTTAGAAGAGGAGATCCCTTTGCCCTCACTGACCTCTAGCTGCCTGTCTTGCTCCCCTGAGAGCCTGTCTGCATCTGTAGTTCTTTTTCACCTATGGAATAACTGTCTTATGTCTGCTTTGCCTCTTCTACTTGGCTATGTGGTAAGTCTGCTGTGACTCTCTTTAGGCTTTCTAACTGGAAGGTGTCTTAATCTGAGAAGCTGAAAGGGAAATACTGGGAGGCGGGGGAAATGCTTCTGTAAATTGCTTGCTCTGATCTGCAGAGTGGATTGGTGGGTCCTCTGCAGGCTGCTAACAGGGATAAGTGCATGCTGGCATCTGTTAGTCTTTCCTTTCTTTTGGGGTCTTTTTACTGCTGAAAGAAATATATGGATATGCAGTGTAAAGGTCTTTTCCAGTTAAGGAATAAGCAAGCTGATTTATACTCTAATGTTGATACATATTCAGTCTGTATAAGTAAAATGCATGTTTAGGTTATATAAATATATATATGTGTGTGTGTGTATATATATATGTACCCACAGTATATGTGGGTACATATATATAGATGTATACAAACTGTAACTTAAGACTCTTGTTGCCGTATTTTTATTTCAGAAAAAGAGTCATCTTCCAACACAGAGCATTTTTTTCAGGGCTTTTTTATTAATCGTTAGTTTTGTGTTGTTCATTATTTCTCGTTCAGATGTTGTGCATAATGGTGGCAGACTGCCATGAGATGTTGCACAGACTATCAAAATATAAGTTTTCTGTAAGATTTAATTCAAAGAGGTTTATACTCCTGCAGCTCTCTTCCATGTTTCCAAATACAGTCTCATGAATTTAAATAGATCAACTGCAGTTGATGTCTCTTCTTGGTCTATTTGAATTGCTTCTGAAGATACTGATACGTTTTTTTTCTTTGTGCTGGTGGTGCAGCTGCTTGTTCATTCAAGGCCCAGCTTCTGAGGTTCTGGGATTCCTCCACGCCTCTGAAGTGGCTCTAAACCTGCTAGTTCTTACAAATAATCAATGTTAGTTCATTCTTGCAAGGATTTAATCCACACCAGGATTTTGATGGAAAGATTCAATGACTCTTTCTCTTAAACTTGACTGTCAGAAGCAAAAGGAATAAAGGAGATGGGACAGTTTCTATAACTCTTAATGATATGGTGCCTTACTCTGCAATTAATAGTATTTATAGCTTTATGTAGTCTCTCTCGTGCCGCCTTCTTCACATAGAAAGGTGAATTACTGCTTCCTAAAAATCCATAATAAAGACAAAATAACTACTGTAAATAACTTTTTTATAGTTCATTTGAGCAGTTAAGAGCAGAGTATTGTTTCTCTTTTCAGTGACTGAGCAAAACTCAAAGCAGTTACTAAAGAAAATATAAGTCTATACACATGCTGAATGTGTATGCCACAAAAATATAACAATTGCTTATCTTGTAGCATTAGGTAATATTTTCTTTTCCTGTGGATATTTCTGAGTAATAGCCTTATTAGAACTTCTAGAGAAACTAGCCTTGCCATTTCAGAAGTTCCCATTTCTTTCCCATCTCATCGAGCAAATGCTGTGAATTTCCTTTTCTGCTCCTGCCATCCTCTGTATTTGTAGCATCACATTTGTGGTGAAGATAGCTGACCCACATGAAAGCCACCTCTTCTGTAGGTATCTGACCTGTCTTCAGGTGCACAAGAGAACATTGGCCATAGAAAATTAAAATAGTTCCAAGATTCTTGTGCCATGCTAATTTTGACTGAATATGAAGGTAGTAACTACCTACAACAATTCTGACATGCTGCACAAGCCACAGCATATAGGAGTTGCTTGCATAATAAATAACCAGAGCTGTTATTCCTCCCCAAGAGGTTCCTAGCAAATTAGGATTTCATTCATGGAAAAGTTATCTTATCTTTCAGGATTGTCTCTTCTTTGAAGACACAACAACAATCACAAAATATATCAAAGCAGTTAATTTGTTCCTGCTTTACTCAAGTGTTGACAAGCATGTGCTTTAATGGCTTCCTAATGGATGCTTAAGAAGTGGCATCTGTGTCCATAACTGTAGCAAGCTGAAGGCTCTCAACACATTATGGCTGATAATTGCACATGAGTTTAGGTAATAGGGTTAATAGGCTGCAGTGAGAGGTCAGCTTTTAGCTGTCACGTTTGGGAATTCATTGTCAAAGATATGTCACCTAAGATATTTCAATGTAATGCTTATTAAAAAAAATGTTGAGGGTTGGAAAGCAGAGAAGCTCTGCATTTAATGTGATATGCTGCCTTTGAAGGTCAATAAATTGGATAATTAAATACAGATCTGAGCTTTGTCCAAAACCATGCCTGTAATATACCTGTGTCATCCTATAACTTGTAACTCTGAGTATATTTTGTGGTTTAGTAAAACATTGCATAGTACCAAACCAAATTTGTGCAGCAAACTAATTTCCTTGTGGTAGCTTGCCAGGGGGCAGCCAGAGTTAACCTTTCCCCCTGTTCTGCCACCAGCTCCTTTTCTAACCCACCCCAAAAAAGCTAGTGCAGATGCAGTGGGTGGTTACTTCCATGTATACACCTAGGGATCATTCTCTCCCAACGCGTTCTGCTAACAGAGAAACCAGAAAAAAAAATCAATAGAGAGGATTTAGGTTTTTTTAGACTTGTGGTCTAATTAACAGCTTTTATGGCAGTAACTGAGAGTGGGTTGCTCTTAGCTCTTTTGTTATCACTGAAGGAAATGGCTGCTTTTTTGTTGTTCCCCAGACAAAAGGGCATGAGCACCACAAGCAGAGTTTGACAGAAGCATGTTACAGTATGCACTCTGTGACATAAGAGCAGAAATTCTTGACTCTCTCTATTGGTCATATTGCAGTAATGCTGGTAGAAATATGTCCTGAAGAAAAACAAACAAACAAACCAAACAAGCAAACAAACAAAAAGAGGGGAAAAAAAAAGGCACGGGGAAACTTAGAAGACTTAATGGGCATCATCTTGCTGGGGTGAATAGAGAAACGAGCTTCAGGGATAACTCTGTTTTCTTTATACCAAATAACTCTTCAGTTTGAGAAGAAAATTACTTTCTTGAAAACGGTCAAAAATCACAAACACTTTTTGCTCTGTTCAATCCCCCCTGCAGTATGTTCACAAGACACAAAGGCAATGTATAAATTGAACTGTAGTTGACAGTTCATACTTGCACAATGGTATAATAGTAACATGTTGTGTAATTTCACTATGGTCCAGTGTGTTGTCACTATTTCTGACTTTAGCACAAAATGCAGATTAGCTATGCAGGATTATTGTGCTGTACAAAGCTACGTCTATAATAGCATGTGCTGCTTTGGAGAAAGGAGGGAAAAAAAACCCCAACCCTCTTCTGGTGCTGGAGTGTTAAATACAGTCTTTGTGTCTAAATGTGGTGATCATATGAATGTGAAATGTAAGAGAAGATTTGCCAACTGCTGATATCTTTCCTATTTCTCTGCCTCCGTATGTCTTTCCACTGGCTGCCTCTTACGTCACAGTTTCCATCCCCCTGCTCAGATGCTTTTATATCATCTTTGGAAGAAGGATGTATGTTCCTGTAACAGAAGGCATGCATAATGTGAGCTACTTATTGAAACAGAGGCATTTTCTTGGACCATGCATATACATTGATTTTACTGAGCTCTCCTTTGAGCTTTCAGGTAGGGAGGCTGAAGCAAAAAAAAAAGCATTTCCTTTCATACCCGAATAGGTCTGCAGTCCCTCAGTGCAGGGTGAACTGCAACAGGAGCGTGACTCTGCAGAAGCATTTGTTTACATAGCAAAACAAAAATCATCCCAGTTCTGAGTCAGTGGTTCATTCTGTTTACACAATCAATACACAAGATAATTTTTATTAAATACGCCCAAAAAAAAAAATCCCAAGGAGGTGTGTGTAATACAGATTCTTAAGCTTTATTTAAAAATATTCAGGTTTGTGGTCAGGTATGTATTGTTACATTGCTCCAACTGAAGAATGGAAAATGCTGTTTCATATGCTTCAATACAGAAGAGAAAGATAGTTAATACGGCTCAGTGCTGGGTCCAGTCCTGTTCAA
>NW_010173969.1:0-6850 GCF_000695765.1 Mesitornis unicolor
CTAACGTTCTGTGATTCTGTGATTCTTCTTTTGGTTTACATTAACACTGCATTTTGACACTGACATAGTCATCATTTCCAATTTTGCTGGTGGATCAAGTTGGTTTTCTTAGCATCTCAGGAATCTTTTCCTGGTAGGAATAGATAAGGTATACTTCAGGACAAATTAGATCTAGTTTAAAAAGTAACTGCATTTTTCTCATGGAATAGTACAGGCTTTTTTCTGAAGTATCTTCTCCCTTGATAAATGCTGCTTTCAAGTCTTCTCTCTCTTTTTTTTTCCTTTTTAATGGGAAACTACAGTGAAATGTATAGAAGAGAGTTTGGAGTGTTTTGTGTTTTGTTGGGTTTTTTTTTAAGCCCTATGTCTCCAGTTTTCAATTCTGTTTTCCCTTTTCTCCCTTGTTTGGCTATGGAATAAACAAAAAAGTCATCTGGGACTTTTGTGTCCTTGCCTTTTATTCTAACTTTTCAAAACTTTGTCAAGCTTAGAAAAATAATTATGGGAAAAAGGAAAAAAAGGGTTTTGAAACTTTGTCACCATGTACTTAAAGTATGGAGAAATTTTGAAAAGAGAAAAGGAAGAGGGAAAACATGAACATTATTAATTTTATTGTAATTTATTTTATTTTATCAAAGGAAAGTGGAGAACAACATTAGTTTAAAGGTTTGATATTTAAATATTTGTGTTTTCAATGTTTTGTGATTTTTTTTCAAACTCTTGCTTCGAAAACAACACAGATCTTTAAAATTTGCACGTATTTGCTAAATGGGTTTGCAAGAACTTAATGAGCTGTAGGACAGAAACCATTTTAAGACCACTATGTATGAGCTTAACTTGGTCACCTTCTCAGTGCTGTCAGGTCCAATTCTTCAAGGACCAGAAAGTACTAAGCAGTGACTGCTCAGTAATGTAGCTCCATTTATATCAATTAAGCTATAAGAATCTGCACCAGCTGCTGATCTGACCTAGATTTAGTGTCCGTGACTAACTGCTATAAACAGGATTTATTCTTGTTATCACTGAAGAATCTCACAGTTAAATTAAATTAGTTGTAACATAGAACACCCAAGAAATGAAATGACTTCCATGATTGAGAACTTAGCTGAATAATGACTTATGAGCCATTAAATAAATTATATTTGTCTTCATAGCAGGGCAGAACAAAGAGATAAATAATTCAAATATATTTCTGCCAGACAGTCTCAAAAATTTTGAAGACACACTTTTTTTTTTTACAAGAGAAGACCACAAGGAGCTGTGTAACTTGTCCATGTCTCTTTTTAAGCAGCCTATTAATGTGGTGTACTGACACTTGATACAGCTTTTGAAGCGGTGTTAGCTGCATTCTCAAGAGGAGAAAAGCTTTTTCAGTATCTTGTTTTGTTTTACAAAATGCAAATTATTTTCACTGAAGAGTAAGAGACTTTTGTGTTTAGGTTTTCACAGACGTGTTTGTTCATTTAACCTGACAAAAATGTATTATTTTTTTTAAGTTCAGTTTCTAAAGCCACCTCATAACTAGTCTAAAAAAAAAATCTGTCCACCATTAGGTATTGCAATCTAGAGTTCTAGATTTGTGACACTTATTATGAACTTAAACAGAAAATTAATGTGTAGTGCTTAGTTTTTAATAAAAAAGTTTCTCTTAAGACATTCAGAAATGAAAATGTTACTGAAATTGTTGACATGTTTCCATCATATTTTAAGAAGTATGGATCAAAAGGTGAAAGCAGCCATAAAACTTATGCAAAATGGTATAATCTTTCACAGAATTTCAACAACAAGTAAACCTTATCTCTTCCTGCAGAATCTATCTTTCCGTTCAGAGCTTGCTCCACTATGGTCCAAAAGCAGTATTCTGCATACTTTAACTCCACCTCACTCTGAAGTCCCTTAGTACAGTATTCTTTGGCTGTCATTCATTAACCAGAAGCCAAGTCATCTGTTTATGTAACATTTTAAAGTCTATTCAGTTTAAAGGAGCTTCTGCTTCTAGGTCAGACAGACAATAACTCTTCTCTTTACTGTAAAGCCTTACATGCTGGATCAGTAATTCTAGGCCATCTGAACAATAATGTCTGAACATTATGGTATCATTTATATATTCCCAAGGAATAAAAATAATTGCCTAAAGCATATTTTTCAGTTATCAGTGAGGCCAGTTTTTTTTTTTCCCCAGAATAATTCTCCCTTGAAAATTTAAGGCAATATAAATGAGTTGCATATGTAAAGACTCAGATTCACATGTCAACTTATCTTAGCAAACACTTAAATCTCTATTCACTATCACTATGGATATACAAATGTAAGAATTCATTCGTCAGTGCAGATTACTAGGGAAAAATGTGCTTACCATCTTGAAATCATACATAACTATTTTTGCACTAACTTTCTAGAAGTAATAAAATAATAAATACAATAAAACAAAAGTATATGAATCTTTCAGCAATCACTTGCTAGCATTTCTAAATTAAACATTCATGTTTAATACAACTCAGGTGTTTACCTCTTGCATGAAATAGATTGTCATCTTTCCCAACCAGAAAAGTCTAGGTTATGCCTACTCTAGACAGGATTGGAGATTTAAACCCCTAAATAATTCCATTCTTTTTTATCAGTGATGCCAGTGATGTCAGTCTGGTGTGTGATCAGGTTATGAATTAGAAAACTGAGACCAAAAAATGTGATCACAAGGTATCTGCATCCATGTTACCAGAAAAGTTTTTCCATGGATTACATTTTATCTGGCTTTAAAATCTGGCTTCAACTGAACAAGAAGCAGCAAAGCTTCTGGACTTTGAGGCTGCAAGCCAAACTGAGAACTCTAAGTTTTGCTCAGGAAAACTGAGTTTCATCAGCGTTTGGGATTTAAAGCACACATCCCACGTTTTGCTGCTTAAAACAGGCATCCAAATCATGTCACCGGAAAATAGGTAAAATTAATTCTGAAATATCTACCATTAATGCCTGGGGAAAAAATAATCCAACAAACAAGCATATCAGATCTTGCAGTCGTGTTTAGAGATATAAAGCAGATTTTCTAGTCCATTAAAATTTTGCTCAGATGTTTTTAGTCTGGACTGGATTGTTGCCAGGAATTTTCTTATTTCTGGTAGAAATTAGCCAGAAGTTCCAAGAAAACTTTGTTTTGGAAATATCAGAGCATGCATGGTCTTCCCTAAAAGAAAGTTATTACAAATCCTAGCTATCCAGCTATGTGCTGTAATTGCTCCATTAAACTGCCAGCTTGTCTGGTTTATCTCTGTGAATGTAATTTTCAGTGGGTAGTATGAGGAGGTCCTAAAATCTTTCACCTCAAGTTCTGAGTGACTTCATTTGAGGAGAATTTGCAGATGTCTACTGTCAAGCAAGAATTCTGATTCACCAGAACTACAGAGCTTCAGGTTGGTCCTAAATTTTCCAGAGTCTGAATCTTAGTCCTGCAACAGGTAGCCCCTAGTGTAATAAACTATAAAAAATAAAAGAAGGAGAGTAGTGAAGAAGGAGTTATCTGCTCAAGAGCCAGAGCCCCGGAATGGGCTGGGCAAAGGTTTACTTGAGCCCTGTCCTGAATCCAGTGTCCCTTAAATCTTTAGAGTAAAACACTTTAGTCTGGAAAAGTTGTTGGAGTTTTTTGATTCATTGGTTGTTTTTTAAAGTATTTATCTTTTTTTTCTGTTGGAAAGTTTTCAGTTAGCCCCTCTGTGGAGTGAATTAAATTTAGGTTGTTGTCTAGAAGCCAATTTTCCTAAGATATTCTGTAAATGCTGGGAAATAATTTATCTGAACAGAAAATCGATGTCTGTCAGGGTGTTACCAAATGCTTGACCTTACTCAGGAAGATGGAGAAGAGTCATTCACTGACTTGAAAGTAGCAGCTGACCATGTACTAGTGACTGCACTTCATAAAAGTCAGTCTATATTTGGAACTTAAATAGACCAATTTCCCAAAATTAATGCCTTGTTGCTGTAAGTTACAGGGACCATAAAATGAAAAGAGGAAATATTCATGGAAACTGGCAACTGATTAGACAATGCACTGGATGCTCAAAAAGACAGGATTTCTTATAAATAATGAAGTTATGCTGAGCAGAAAATAGCCTGGTTGTAAGAAGGTGTTAGAATGGTGCTACAGAATAGAATACAAAATAAAACAAGTTTTCTGATGAATTTAAATTAATGGCAATAAATATAACTTAAAAGTTTAAAATTGTATCTGGGCAACAAGAAACCTAAAGACAGGTTCTGCTTCACAGAAAATGGAATTCCACAGTAATCCCAGTAAAACTAGGGCAACAGTTTAATACCAGGACAATCAGAAGAGCTTTAAAACATGAAGAACCAAAACAGGAATTGAATTTCTAGAAGTAGATGGCAAAATCATGGACCGTCAATGCAAAACAGGTAGAAATAGCCAATAGATATTTCTATTTTGTATTTGGAACCAAGCTGCAGCTATCAAAAATTTATAGAATAGAATTACATTATAAAATAATTGGACAATTTACCTCTTGTGGTAGAGGGAGGAACAAAACAGCATCTGTTTCCCCCACTACTTCCCCAGATCAATAGACCTAAATAACTAACTCTCAAAAACATTAAAAGAACTAACAGAGCCATATGACAAATCACTAGTGTTTGGTTTTCTTACAAACCTTATGAGTTATTATAATATTATATGCTTTATCTTTTAGTTTAGAGCTTGATTCTACCTACATATTTCTTTTTTAGGAGAAGTTACTCTAAAGAAATTTTATTGAGAGCTGCTGAACATACTTATGGATATATCTATCCTACCCCACTGAGGGATATTGCTCCACGTGTTGAGGGGCTGATGAGTTGGATAGGTCAGTTTCATGAGCTTTTCTTTACTTTATTATCTTTCATTACTTTTCATATTAAGTTATTACTCTATTCTAGGAGTATTTTGGCAGGCATAAGTTTATATTAATTTCTTTGGTCTGAAGCTGAAACATTTCCTGCATCATTTCAGAGCTGAGACATTGAGTTCCATTGGCTAGTGGACTGTAATGGCTTAGCAGATAGTGAATCACAGACCTCTCTTATAAAAGTTGTGAAAGTGCTAAATTGGCAGAGATTGAGGTGAAATCACTCTATTTAACTGATGCTTTGCCATAACATCCTTAAAGTCCATGATCAAAAATATCCCAATGCATTATGCAGCTGCTCAAATATATCACTGCTTAGACAGCAGTATGTTTTTATTGGACTCAGCCTATGCAAACACCCTTCCTAAGGGTAGCATTTTACACAAATTATGTTAGATCATAGTTTTTATTAATTGCATTTCAGTTGAGAAAAAAAAATTAATATAAGTTTATTACATTACTGATTAAAATAAATAACTTTAGGAGTATCAATGCCACAGGAATCTCCTTTTCATTTTCTAGCAATTTCAACTAGAAATATCCCTGCTATGTGACACTCAGGTCCTGACCTTCTTACATTTTATATTGAAAGGATGCTCTTGCCACTGAACTCTCTATTCAGCATGAAGAACTACTATTAAACTTTATTTCCACTGTAAAAGGTTTCTTTTCATGCCTTCCTTCCATGTCCTTTTGAGCCAATGTGATATACTCTGTAGCCTCTCATGGCTCACGCTTCATCACCAGAATTAAAACTGAAATAGCTCTTCACCTAAATTTGTCTGATAAATTTGCCTGCAATTCTCTGAGTTAAAGAGATGGCAAGTTTTAGATCAAGACTCTATAAAGCCTAAGCCTAAGCCTAAGCCTAAGCTGGTAAAGCCATTTCTATTCAGTCATTAAAAGATTATGAAGGGCTCCTTTCATGATGAAGAATAAAAATTAAATTGGATGGTGGCAGCATCATGAGCTGGTAGGCAGAAGACCTCAAAGTGACAGCCATGAAAAAGAAGGAGCCTAAAAAGAATATTCTTCCTCACTTGTAAATGCTCACCAATGATAGAAACCTCATGCAGGCTGATGTGTGTCATCCACAGCTTTTGTTGTTTCAATGTAGAGCACATGACCATGATCCATGGCCATCAGACTTCTACCCATAGTGGTGCCTTCCAAACGACTCAAAACTTGCTGCTTGCCTAAACAGAATTTGTGATAGGTTATGATTTCTGAATGCTTCCAAGGTACATTGCAACTATACTCACACATAGTTGTCATTTTTGCATCATTTCATTCGTATGTTTTACAGTATGATGTTATATGCCATTGCTTCATCATAGATGAGGAGTAGAAAGCTGTAGGGCAGGAGAAGGAGATGAGCATCTGAAGATGGAGAATTAAAGGGTGTAACTTGGCAAATGCTTATAGGAGCTCTGCTGCTAGAGAAATCATGCTGTGATATTATACTCTGAACATGGAATTAAACACAGCTGCAGGAGACTTCCTTGAACGCTGTCAGGCTCCCATGACGGGACTTCACCTGTAACCAGAAGCACTGCCAGTGTGGATGTGGCTGCAATCTGCATGTAGGACTGGACTATGGGAAAATTGAAGGCAATTATGTCTTTTCCAACCATAGAAGATATGATATGTGCTTTTCTGCAAAAAGCTACTGTAAACTAGAGAGCCATTTTGCTGCAGACAGGAATCTTATCAAATGCTTAATATATATGACATACTATGTAATTTGCTTCCATAAAAGTAAAGTGTGCTCAAAAAACAAGATCTAATTTTATGGGGGTTGGGAAGGCTGAAGGGACATTCCCACAAGAAAAAGGTTGGTTGATTATTTAAAAAAGAAGTTATTTTATTATCTTAGCTACCACTGGAGAAAATGGTAAGCATTATGATTTAGCTGGTTTAATGTTTCACTTTAAGAACTTCCCAACAGAGTCCCTTCC
>NW_010173969.1:6881-11910 GCF_000695765.1 Mesitornis unicolor
TCAGCTGAGGCTCCCCTGGGTTTTTTGATTCATAGGTACAACCACTTCTCTGACACGTGTTGTGTCTCTGATTACAGGAAGCTTTGGTGTTAGCAGGTACAATTCCTTCTGAAGTTCATGAGATATCAGCTGAAGTTGAGAGCTGGGTTTTACTCCTGAACTGTAATGGCACCAAAAGGTTCCCCATACAGTGCAGCTGAGAACACATTGTATCTCAAACCTTTCTTTGCCTTTTAATGATATATTGTATTTACAGCTTGCTGGGAATATGGTAGCATGATAGAGGGTTATAATTGCAAAGGAAAACATGATGAATGACCTTGTGTGCTATCTTCACTACTGTTTAGCTCTGATGGTTTTACATGTGTTATCACTTTCTCTCTAACTATTTAATCTTGTATATTCACCCTTGAATTTGACACTAATATATACAACATTTGTTTGGACCTTTTTTTCCCAGATGGGGAAAATCTTTGTTACAGAACAAAAAAAAAAATCAGTTTCTTAAAAAAATGTAACTTGGCTTTGATTCAGTCAAAGGGGGAAAAAAAAAAAAGCTGCTGTCATTATTAGCAAACCCAAGGGAACCATAAGATTTTCACTGGTGCCCAGATGAAAACATTTGCTTTCCGCTCAAGCTGTTATTTTAAATCTGTCTAAAATTTAAATTTAAATAAGATGTGTCTGAAAAAACTTGTTGAACTTATGTTTTATTTAGATATTCTTTGTCTCTTACTGAATAGAGATTCTCCCTATAAATTATACTTATGGGAAATAGCTTGCTTTTGTCTCCAAGCTCTTTTGCATTTAGGACAGAGAATAAAATAAGTAGCAATTCTCTTGCAAAATACCTGTTGCAGCAGGGTTGTGTTTTATTTTCTACCAGTCCTATCAATCAGTGCTTTCAGTATTTAAATACGTATTTCTAAATTTAAAAGAGGATTAAGGCATTGTTTATAATTTATTGAAATAATTTGCCTTTCAATTTAGTATTAGGAATTCAACATTGTTCTTCTGAGAAAGTGACCTCAATATACATTGGATCAAGAAGAACCAGAAATAAAAATTCTCTGGAAACAAAAGGCAGAAAGTAGACAATTTCTTTCTTGCTGAGCCAATTGCCCAAAAACCTAAAACAGCTTAATGAAGTTAATTAGATTTTAAAAAACCTAACCAAACAAATCCAGCAAACTTAGTTTGAATAGTCTTAATACTAATTACTTGCCTTTTACCCACATAGTGTATCTGTTGTCCTTTTCTCAATTCTCTGTCTATAGCATCTTGGTTTTTGCCTCTGTTTCTGTGAACTTCTCAAGCTCCTGTTTTCAGAAAATGTGTTTTTAGAGCATTTTTGCACAGTTGTCTCAGTTATGCTCTCCTGCCATTCTTCTGCTAATCTTGAAGACTGTGCACACGTGTTCTCATCCAGTAAAATTGTTTACCTTGGAAATTTCTTTCAGGCTGGTAGCATGATAAACTTAATTAGAAAGATGGACAGATAAGGTGGGATATTATTTCGTGGTTTGGAAACCATCAATCAATCATCCAGTCTAGACTACAGACGATGGTACTACTTTTCTTCCTTCTCCTTTTTTCTCTTGAAATTTGTAGGGCTCTGCACTAGGATCCTAACACGGGTCATATATGTGTTCAGTGGGTGTCAGGGGCAAGTCAGTAAATACTCGTGAGTAATGTTTGATCAGATGCCCATTGTGAAACCATTAGTGGGGAATGTAGCCTTTTCATGTTCCAGCACAGAAACTGAGTCTGTCTGTTGTCACCAGAGAGCAGCTAGGTAGAAGAAAGAAAGATTTTAATACTGGCTGCAGAGAGATTGTATCTATAGGACCTGGATGTTTCAGATGTTTAGCTTTGGTTTAATATAGTATTACATATATGAGTAATTGCTGTAAGGAACAACAGGTTTTAATTAAGTTAGAGCATATTCCTGAAAGTAAACCCATGCTTTTAAGTGATTTTTCCATTTCCATGAATGAAGGTCTTAGAATGCAGGTCAGTAAGTACCGTGCTTTTCCCTGCTGATGTCTCACTGTGGAGGGATGACCAGAACAGAAGGGTCTTTCTCCAACCTCAGGGAGCACTCAGTTATTCGTGCCTCCTTGCCTTGGAGAAGAATGTAGTTAGGAATCACAGTGATGTCTTACTTTATGAGCTGGAACCTTCTCCTAGTTTCAAGAGACAGTTTATTGTTATGAAGCCTGGTGAATGCTTTTCAATATGCTTAGAACTTGGAATAAATATTGATCTTACAGCTTCACTGGAAAATAATTCAGTCATTGTAGATAATCATCTTAGGTGATGATACATTTCCAGGGATATTTCCATGTTGTATGGATATTTTCCATGGGACATCTTTTTAAGTGCTCAGTCTGTCAACTGGTGAAGCTATTTTACAGCATATACATCATATGTGGTGTTTCTCAGATAGAGAAATTAAGCCTCTCTTGTTCTTGTTGAATTGCTTGTTATTCTCACTACATTTTAATAACAGTTTTTGAAGAAAAGTCTTGCTTGAAATAACTGCTTAATGAATTAATAAAGCTTGAGGCGACATTGCTAAATCCTGCCCTTTATTTAAAAAACTTTCATATCTGATGTGATCTTCCAGAGGAAAGAAGGAAACTGAATACAAATATACAATATCCATGTTCCACACGATTTTTTTTTCCATTATGGTCTTTCATGGCAATCAGGATTTTTTTTTGTGATAACTAAAGCCAAAACTTTAAATAAATATTTTCAAATAAACAAGTATCTATTGTTATGTTCAAGTGCTTGTGTGGTCAAACCCTTCTTCTGAATAAGCTTTGCTTAGATTTCTGTCACTTATTTATGTGGAAATTTTTTCTGTTTTAATATTTGAATCTGATATTTTGTCCTGGTTTTTCAAGTTTCAACAAGTACCAAAATAACAGTATCAAGCACTTATAATTGTAACTTACAAATCAGTCTGATGTGTGCAGAGACCAGATAAGTGTACATCAGCTCAGCTTTCTTACCAGCATTTCTGATGCTAGATAGTGAGGCAGAACAACAAAATTAGCATTTGTTCCCAGCAGGGGTAGCTTCAAAGAAAAATTATAGACAGCTCATTTTCCAACATGTATTCTCTTCATATATAAGATAAATCTTTCTCCAAACAAATATTTACTAAGAGCACATGTTACAACAACTTCTCTTATGAATATAGATGTATTTTGAAAAGTTATGCTTTGGTAGAGTTAAACTACATTGTGTAAGCGAAAAGAAACTGCCTCAGTAAAACCACAAAATTCAATTAGCATAAATGAGTCCAAATGAAAGTTTTTAAAAGGCACCTGTTAAATTAAGGCCCACTGCTCTCCTGTTCCTGAGCAATCCAGGTCTGCTGGCAAAAATTGGTAGCATAAATATAGCCTAATATTAGTTCACACTGTACTGTTTTACTACTGTCAAAAGTTAGCTATTTTGTAGTATCTAACATTTTTCTTCAGTTAGTCTGACCACATTTACTAGCCAGGAGGTAGAACTCTACCAGCAGTTTCCCAGATATACATATTAGTTTATAGCAATTCCAATGGTGAGCACTAAGCTTAGCAAACTGTCTCCATTGAAGAAATCAGTTAATTTCTTCCGTTCTAATGTTATCCAATGATTTGGATGATTTTGCCCAGGGAAGTTGTGGATGTTCCCTCCCTGGAGGTGTTCAAGGCCAGGTTAGACAGGGCTTTGAGCAACCCGGTCTAGTGCGAGGTGTCCCTGCCCATGGCAGGGGGGTTGGACTGGATGATCTTTAAGGTCCTTCCAACCCAAACCATTCTATGGTTCTATTATTCTATGATTTGTTTAAAACATAAAGAGCTGTCTAATATTTTTTTATTATTTCTAATAGTTCTTAACCTTCTGGAATATTTATGCTTTTACATGGATTTTTTTAAAACCCTGTGGATGTAAATTAATATTAATTTGACAATCAGCACTTTCACTCAAGGTTCTTGATACTACAAGTCCTTTCAGAAATCCCCCAACTTACAAGAGGGGGTTTACAGCACAGTTAGCAGGGTTGTTTGATGTTGTGTCAGAATGTCTGGGTTTAGCACCAAAACACTGTCATATGGAACACTGTCACCTTTCCTTAAACTGGCCTTTGGCTTTGTTTTATGGTATTCTTATTACAGAATTTATAGGAGAAAATAAACATAAAATGTCTTGTCTTTAAATCTTAGTATAAAAAACTTTTCTATTATTTATATCAATCTATAAATTTATTTTTTTCTTGTTCTCAAGTGCTTTTAAACAACAAAGATATAAACCTCTGTATTCAAACATGAATTATTTTTTTTTTAAATTATTGACTGTCAATCTAACCTGTAAATTGTTCACTGAATTCTTCCACTTGTGATTACAGGGTCTTGGGAGTGACCATTCAGGAGTCATGCCAAATAGTCATCAGAGCATAGGCAGAAAATGAGTTTCCTCAGTGCCCTAGAGATACTGTCAATACAAGGGAACATATATTCCAACCTAAGGAGCATTGCCTAAGTCCAAACCTAAAGCCAGACTACAAGGAACAAATGAACAAAGAAAATAACTTCACTGATTCTTTTTAAATGAACAAATCCTAATGCAAGTTCATTGCTAGGTTATTTTTCTGAATTGTCAGAACTGAACAACACTTCTCTACTTTCTCTCTTTATAGTCTCTTTTGCTCTCTGCTGTCTAACTACGACGTGTATATACACACACAAAAAATGCGCTGATGAAGGTATATTACCCCTTAGATAATGTCATGGTGATTAGGGAACTCTTCAAGTTTCTCTAGCCCAGAGAAAGGAATGAAGTAAGAGTTTTGCTCTTCTTGGTGAGCAACATAAGATTTGGACAATCCATATTTCAGAGGCAATCTGTAGCAGTTCTGCAGTATTGTCTGTGGAACCAGGAAACTGGACACTTAAAAGACATCTGAAAATGAGAATATAGTATAACCGATCAACAAAGGTAGCAATACTTCACTTTCATTTACAGTAGG
>NW_010173969.1:11941-22324 GCF_000695765.1 Mesitornis unicolor
CACCTTCTTGATTTGGTTATGGGCATTTGGTATTCATCTTCAAATATCTTGTCTTTTCATTTTTAAAAATAAATTTTAATTACCTCTTTTGGTGTGTGCATGGGGAAAGTTCTAGTTTGCTTTTGTTAGGATCTCACACAATTTTTTTTGCTGCTCTGGGTTAAAAAAGGGTTTCTCTGTTTATTTGTTTGTTTCAGTCTGACCCATGATGTTTTCAGTTTTCAGTCCAAACAGTGGAACAGAATTTCTCTCTAAACCTGCCCCACACCCTCCACCCTCTCTGTGTAACTTACACCAGAACAGAACTGTAAGCCAGTTTGTCTGGGCCATATTCCCAAGGACAGTCTGATATTTTTCAAGTATATTCACATCAAACAAAACCACTAATAAGGCATTTTTTCCATTTTAGTTCCAAATGAAGATAGAAGAAGGGAAAATTAAAGCTGTGTATGCTGAAAAGCAAAAACTAATAGGAGAGGTAAATAATCTTCAAAGTTTGCACAGAGTGGAAAGAAGGCATTATAACAAAATGATGCATTTAAAAATATAGTTCCTTTAAACTTCTTGCTGACTTGAATTTCAGCTTCAGTGAGACTCTAAGTCTTGCTAAAGTAATATCTTTTCCTTGTTGTTTGTGACAGGAGAAAACATCACTATTGATGACAAGGAATTATTAGGGAAATATCTTGACATTTTTAATGTAAGAAAGGAAGCAAATCATGGTCTTATGTATCTTTTGTCCAGCTTAGAATTATCTCTATCATGTTGGAAGTTTTTATTCGGAAGTCTGTGTTGACTCTTATGATTAGGGCCAGAAATGCTACAGCTGACAGGAAGGTGACCTATAAATAATGATCTATGATGGACTTGTCATATAGTTGCTAAGTGAAATATTCTAGTACCTGTTTCCTTTGTCTTGTTTCTCAGTTTCCATCTTCTTTAAGGTTATTCCTTTTGACATATCCCGCTAGCTATCTGGTAGGAATGGGTTTTCTTTGTCTTGTACATGTATTTCATTTTCACCAGAAAAGTACCACTGAATATACTATTGAAATAATTTTTGTGAACAAGAACTCCACTTGAATATGATTGGATACAGTTAGCGTTGGATTTCCAAGTCAAAGTTAAGTAATTTTTTTGAATTCATTTTTATATATATGTGTTTACATATATATTAAAAAACACAACTAGAAGGAGTTGCTTACAATGCAGTACGAATTCTGGAATTCTGAGCAAATGAAAAAGCAAGAATTTAGTAAGAATATAAATTTAGAACACACCAAATGCATTATAGTAATTACCTACATGCATTCTCTACCTACCACACTGCATAAATTATGGAATAAATCATAACATTTTTTGTTTCTAGTTGAATCTCAGGGATACCTTTTATCTTCTCATGTATAAGTCAACTCAGTGTGTTTCAGTAACTCAATATATAAGCTGTTCACTCATCACTCAAATCCCAGTTTTTCATCCTACATAATTTTCTGTTGATCTACAGTAGAAAAAAAGTGCTGTGATTTGTGCCATGGTCATCACTTGTAATGTCCATAAAACAACTGGAGTTACAAACACAGGTCTTTGAAGACTACTTATATACAAACTATGCTTATGGTTTCATTTGCTTTAACAAGGTGGCACATCTGCTTATAAAAACATTACTTCTTGGCCAGGCTGGAAATTATTTTTTCAGTTGTAGTGCTACAGTTCTTCTTCTCATCTGGCTGGTCACACATTAACCACAAATAAGAGGAATCTTAGTTCATAACTGGAGATGAAGCTGTTCCACTCTTTCCGTTTTGTTTAACAAGCTTTGACAAATGAGGAGATACAGCAATGGGCTGTGAAAGGCATGTTTGTATCAGTGTTAATATTAAAAGCTCTACAAATATCAATGGTGAATCAACTTTCTTCTTCTTTCTTCTGTTTCAGCTGTACAAAAATAAGTGTACAAAACAACCCTGGGGAGTTACAGTAGAGCAGCTGAAAGAAAGTGGATAGAAACACAAGGCAGCTGATATAAAATGGCCATGAATGTGTACAATGAGAGAACCAATGGTTTCATGCTTGTACAGGGCAGACTGTCCCCACATGTTGAAAGAAGAGCCAGTGAGGAACACAGGTCTTGCTGAACAGAGAGCTTTGGCTGGAAGTCAGTAAAAAAAGGAGAGTTTATGACCTTTGGAAGAAGGGACAAGCCACTCAGAAGGACCACAGGGATGTTGTGAAGTTGTGCAGGGAGAAAATGAGAAGGGCCAAAGCCAACTAGAACTTAATCTGACTAGTGCTCTTAAAGACAATAAAAAATGTTTCTATAAATACATCAGCAACAAAAGGAGGGCTAAGGAGAATTTTCATTCTTTATTAGTTGCAGGAGGATGAGGAAAAGGCTGAGGTACTTAATGCCTTCTTTACCTCAGTCTTTAGTAGTAAGACCAGCTGTTCTTGGAGTATCCAGCCTCCTGAGCTGGAAGACAGGGATGGGGAGCAGAATAAAGCCCCCAGAATTCAAGAGAAAATAGCTGGTGACCAGCTACTACACATAGACATGCACAAGGGTACCGAGGGAGCTGGCAGAAGGGCTCACCAAGCAACTTTCAATCATTTATCAGCAGTCCTGACTAATGAGGGAGGTCTCAGTTGACTGGAAGTTAGCAAATGTGATGCCCATCTACAAGAAAGGCTGGAGGGAGGATCCGATAAACTACAGGCCTGTCAGTCTGACCTTGGTGCCAGCAAAGGTTATGGAACAGATCATATTGAGTGCCATCATGTGACTCATACAGGATAACCAAGCCATTGGGCCTAGTCAGCATGGGTTTATGAAAGGCAGGTCCTGTTTGACTAACCTGATCTCCTTCTATGACAGGGTGACCTGCTTAGTGGATGAGGGAAAGGCTGTGGATGTTGTTTACCTGGGCTTTAGTAAAGCTTTTGATACCATTTCCTACAGCATCCTCCTAGAGAAAGTGACTGCTTATGGCCTGGATGAGTGTACTCTTCACTGGGTAAAAGAACTGGCTGAATGGCCAGGCCCAAAGAGTTGTGGTGAATGGAGTTAAGTCCGGTTGAAGGCTGGTCATAAATGATGTTCCTCATGGCTCAATATTGGGGATAGTTCTGTGTAATCTCTTTATCAAAGATCTGGACTAGGAGATTGAGTACATTCTCAGTAGGTTTGCAGTTGACACTAAATTGGGTGAGAGTGTTGATCTGCTTGAGGGAGGAAAGGCTTTACAGAGGGATCTAGACAGGCTGGATCAATAAGCTGAGGACAATTGAATGAGATTCAACAAGGCTAAGTACCAGGTCCTGCACTTGGGTCACAACAACAGAATACAATTCTATAGGCTTTGGGAGGAGTGACTGGAAAGCTGTTCAGTGGAATAGGACCTGGGGGATGGTGGTCAACAGCTGACTGAACATGAGCCAGCAGTGTGTGCCCAGGTGGCCAAGAAAGCCAATGACATCCTGGCTTGTATCAGAAATAGTGAGGTCAGCAGCAGTAGGGAAGTGATCCTTCCCCTCTACTCAACACTGGTGATACCACACGCCTTGAATACTGTGTTTGGTTTTGGACTCCTCATTACAAGAAGGACATAGAGGTCCTGGATCATGTCCAGAGAAGGGGAACGAAGCCGGTGAGGGTTCTGGAGCACAAGTCTTATGAGGAGCGGCTGAAAGAACTAGGGTTGTTTACACTGGAGAAGACAAGGCTGAGGGGAGACCTTATTGCTCTCTACAACTATCTGAATGGAGGTTGTAGAGAGGTGGGTATCAGTCTGTTCTCTCAAGTAAAAAGGGATAGGACAAGAGGAAATGGCCTCAAGCTGTGCCAGGGGAGGTTTAGATTAGATATTAGGAAAAAAATCGTTCACAGAAAGGGTTGTCAAGCATTGGAATGGGCTGCCTAGGGAAGTGGTGGTGTCACCATCCCTGGAGGTATTTAAAAGATATGTAGATGTGGCACTTTAGGAACATGGTTTAGTAGTAGACTGGGCAGTCCCAGGTTAATGGTTAGAATTTATGATCTTAAAGGTCTTTTCCAACCCCAGTGATTCTACTCCAAGCATCTGCTTTAATGGCCACAACTGTGTTGGATGGAGTCAGCTACATTTCAGTCAAACTCATCATACGGGGGTATATACCCTTTGTGTCCTATTTACATACTTATTTTCATTAGAAAGAGTCTAGATTCCACACTATTAGCTTGATAGTCTGAATAGCACGTATAATATTCAAAATAATATTAATGTTGCAATAAGCTGTGATCGCTCTGCAATGGGAGAAGAATGAAAGCAACAAATGTATACTTTCAGACTGTTCACCTACACAACTAAAGATGTCCACTGCATTCAGCACCTGATTTCTAACTCCACATCCTTGTGTAAAACAAACCTCTTCACAACATGACAACCAGCTTGCTATAGTGAAAACCTCCTAAGCTATAAGTTCTCATCCAGACAGCTAGTGTTTGATTTCTTCAAAGGATACAGAAAAGGTGATATTAAAAGTACACAGCGTATGATGAAACAAGTCAGTGTATCCATACTTTAACCTGTAAAAAACCTTTTACCTTAATAATAATTAAGAAAACAAAGTCTGTGAACTGATTGCCATTTGCCTAGCTGAAAGGACCTAAGTTTATTCAAGTTCAGGCTCTCTAGCTTCCAGGATAGTAGCAAGCATTTAATTTTAATTTTGGATATTTCTATAAGCACAGAACCCAACATTTATATAAGAGTGTTTATCCTATTATCCATCTGTTAGTAAACACCACATTATCTTTTATTTTCTAAATGATGGCTGGATATTTTCTCATTTGCCCATCTGCTTTTGTAACCTTTTATAAAATGATTGGAAAAATACCTGTTTTGTATATTTAGCTAAGAAATCTGAGATCTTGAGCCATTTCTCAGTCTCTTTTATATGCATCATTTAAAACCACATCTAGTAAGCTGTTAGGGGTTAGTAACACACCAGAAATATGTAGGTTTTCAATGATGCAGGAAATAGAGTTTGAATTTCTTGGTCTTAGCATTTCAGATATTGTTACTCAGCAGAAAATATTTGTCTGCAAAAAACTCTTTTCCAGATGTGAGTTTCAAGGTAGCATCAGTACAAAAGATTTGAAATACTTTTCATTTTCAGCAAAACAATTTCAACGGCTGATTTTCTGATTAACTTATAGCACTTGCCGAAGCTTTTCCATACTTCTTCAGTTCTAATATATTTGACTGAATAGTAGCCTGTGGAGTAATGTCAAATAAACGGACATTTCAAACAAGAGCGGGGGAAATGTAATTTTCCACCCACTAACAGGATGACCATATATTCAAAAGTGATATTTGGCAAGAGCTTGATTCAGTAAGTTATGAATAGCTGCTGCCCACTGTTTTACTACATCCCCTACACAGGGCTTCAGTGAGGACCTGCAAAGTTGCAAAGGGGACCCAAATTCCAGGGTTGTAGAAGTCCAATATTTGAGATCAGCAGGAGAAATATTAAGCTGGTAATGAACAAAGAAGGAGGAGAACTCTAATCAAGACTGAATTAATGCTGATGTGACGATTTGAAATCTGACTTTAAAAATGAAAAAACAGATCTGTCTCTCTATGTCCTGATATTGCCACCCAGCCTGAATTACTGTTGAAAGCTCATAACTTTATTGCACCAGCATGCCTGACTGCTGTCATTGTGGCAGAGATTTGAGACTTCTGAAATTCAAACTGGGAAGGAGAGTAGATCATATCTGAAAACAACAATGAAATAAAAATTTCTGTTGCAGAGGCTTGTTTACCACATCTTCAAATGGGCAGCTGATGGAGTCTGGATGTTGCTGAGTATAATTCCATAAGAAAAGAATTATATGGTGCTATTAATACTTACCAATTTCCGTCTGTAAATCTGTACAATTAAACTAAGCATTTTTCCTCTACCTTATGGGTTTAGAAACTACCATATACAGCATTTAAGGAGAGACTTTGCAAAAGGACATGAAAAAGGAATTTGAATCCCAATTCCCTACTGCCCACACAGGACTTGATCTAGGAAAAAAACCAACCAACCAAAAATCAAAATGACTGGAAAGTCTTCCACTGATTCCAATTGGATTTGAAACAGACCTACAAGAAGTCAGCTGCATATCTCAGAGACAAAGAGGCATAACAGAGCCCTCCCTACATCCTCTAGCTAATGATCTAAGCAAAACAGTGCAACAGTAACTGCTTCAGACAGGTAAATCAAAGGAGTAATATTCCATATTATTTTCTCCTTTGAGACACTGCAAACTGTTCTAATGTAGTACGAAATATGAGCTGATTTTATGACATTAAAAAAAAAGTCCTTATATACATGACCTTTTCATCTTAATTAAAATGGACACTGTGAGGTTGCTGCTGAAGAGAAGGACCTGTCACAGATACAAGTGCCATGAGTTATAGAGCCTGGGTTCTTCTCTATGATGGAATGTTGCTTGGCTGCAAGAGCAGCCCCTCTGCAACTTTGCTCTGTTGCTTTTGAACTGTTGTCAACCTGTGTGAACAGCATTGGTCTCTGTGTGCAGCCTCTCATCATGGTGCTGCTCTGATATGTGCTACTGTACTTTCCTTTTAATGTTTTATGCCGTTTTGTGTTTTTGTTTTTCTCTTCTGAAAGTACTGACAGGTACAATACTTATGGGACTGGTGGACCACAAACTCCAATCGTTTGTTTAACAGCACTTCATGAGTAGGGATGAGACTCCTTTAGTCTGTTCTTTTGCTTGGTATTTCACTGCAGACTCATACTTAGGCCACCAAAATTCACTGGAGCGCTATTTTTCCTCTCTACCTTGTGCAGAAGTGGAAAAATATAAATTAGAAAGTATACTGATGCTTTCTGAGTGGGACTTCTGAGTGCAAAGTGTCATCCAAAAGACACAGGGAGAGAAAAGTTATAAAGAGCATTGCAGAGAATAAGGTAGCAGTACAACAGTATGTGCCTATAGGCTGTTTGCATTGAAACAAACATCTCATTAAAATAAGGCAAATTTGTATAACTGGTTATACTCCCTGTAGTTCTCAATTTTAAAACCTTAGCCAAAGAAACTGTCATTTTGGCTAGCATCAGTTTGGTTTCTAGTCTAGTGTAAGGCCATCTCCAATTCTTAGGCACTGACAGAAATACTTTCCTTTAAAACAAACTTCCATGAAATTATTTCTGTGTCTGCAGGTTCAGGAACATCAGCACTGCACTTCTGATCTTTTAGATTTTGGCAATAGAATAAAACAATTACAAATTAGGTGGGGTTTCCCTTTTGCTTTAGATATCTTGAGCACACCTACTTCCATCCTGACGGCAGCTACTTGACATTCAAACTGTATTAGAGGCAGCTAATGTCATAAGAATAATGGCAAATCCACCCAAAAACATTTTGGAAAAGCAATGAGCAGGCTTTGCTTCAGCTGTATTGGCCAAAAAAATCCCCCAAATCTACAAAATATAGATCTAGCCATGCCCTAGCCGGCTGTTTCAAGATGCCAGGACCCAGCCCATCATTACTGGGTATTTTATTTATATTTCTATGGTAGCTTCAATTCACATACTAGTGTATTTATGGCAGAAATGTAAGAGAATTTAAACTGATGTGGTATACAGTCTCTTTAAAACTGAGTAAGCTATATTAAAATTAGGGAGACATTTGAGGCGGAATATGCTATTAAGATAGGGTAGCAGAGAAAGCCCAAATGGAAATTGCAAAAGGTACTTTTAAAAAATAGTTTTCTTTCATTTACCTTTAAATTCTCAGTAGTGATTTGAATCACAGAATCACAGAATTATTGAGACTGGAAAAGACCTCTGAGATCATCAAGTCCAGACTATGACCTAAAACTACCACATCGGCTAGACCATGGCACTAAGTGCCACATCCAACCTTGCCTTAAACACCTCCAGGGATGGTGATTCCACCACCTCCCTGGGCAGTCCATTCCAATGCCTGATCACCCTCTCTGTGAGAAAGTTCTTTCTAATATCCAGCCTAAACCTCCCCTGACACAGCTTCAGGCTACGCCCTCTCATCTTGTCACTAGTTTCCTGGTAGAAGAGCCTGACCCTCATCTGACTACAACCTCCCTTCAGGTAGTTGTAGAGAGTGAGAAGGTGCCCCCTGAGTCTCCTCTTCTCCAGGCTAAATAACCCCAGCTCCCTTAGCCTCTCATTATAAGAATTCCCTCTGGTCTCTTCACCAGCCTCATTGCTCTCCTCTGGACCCGGTCCAACACCTCAATATCCTTCTTGTAGTGAGGGGCCCAGAACTGTACACAGTACTCGAGGTGAGGCTTCACCAGTGCTGAGTACAAAGAGAGAATTACATCCCTAGTTCTGCTGGCCACACTATTCCTCATACAGGTCAGGATGCCATTGGCCTTCCAGGCCACCCGGGCACACTGCTGGCTCATGTCCAATTGATTGTCAACCAGTACTCCCAGGTCCCTCTCTGCTGGGCTGCTCTCCAGCCATTCTTTCCGCAGTCTGTAGTGCTGCATGGGGTTATTGTGGCCGAAGTGTAGGACCCTGCACTTGGTCTTGTTAAAATTCTTCCCGTTGGCCTCTGCCCTTTGCCCCAGCCTGTCCAGGTCCCTCTGCAGCCTCTCTGTACGCTCTGGCAGACCGACACTGCCCCCCAGTTTGGTGTCATCTGCTAATTTACTAAGGGTAGACTCAACCCCCTCATCCAGGTCATCAATAAAGATGTTGAATAGAACTGGGCCCAGTATTGATCCCTGGGGAATACCACTGGTCACTGGACACCAACTGAATGCAGCACCATTTACCACCACTCTCTGGGCGCAGTCATCCAACCAGTTTTTAATCCAGCGAAGGGTGCACCTGTCCAAGGTGCAAACTGCTAGCTTTTCCAGGAGAATGCTGTGGGAAACTGTGTCAAAGGCTTTGCTGAAGTCGAGGTAAACCACATCCACTGCCTTCCCCTCATCCACTACGTGGGTCATCCAGTCTTAGAAAGATGAGATTTGTCAGGCAGGACCTTCCTTTCCTAAACCCATGTTGGCTGAGCCTGATCCCCTGGTTGTCTTCTACATGCCGCTTGTGGCACTCAGGATGATCTGCTCCATAATCTTGCCAGGCACCGAGGTCAGGCTGACAGGCCTATAGTTCCCTGAATCCTCCTTCCATCCTTTCCTGTGGATGGGCATCACATTGGCCAACCTCCAGTCATCTGGGACCTCCTCGGTTAGCCAGGACCAGTGATAAATGATGGAGAGCGGCTTATCCAGTTCTTCTGCCAGCTCCCTCAGCACTCTAGGGTGAATCCCATCTGGACCCATAGACTTGTTGGGATCTAGGTGGCACAGCAGGTCACTTACTACCTCCTCCTGAATTACAGGAGGGGTGTTCTACTCCCCATCTCTGTCTACCAAGTCAGGAGCCCAGTCGCCCTGAGGGTAGGCAGTCTTTTTGTTAAAGACTGAGGCAAAGAATGTGTTAAGTACCTCAGCCTTTTCCTTGGCTTCAGTTACTATGTTTCCCTCCTAATCCAATAGGGAATGGAGATTTTCCCTCACCCTCCTTTTGTTATTAATATATTTATAAAAGCATTTTTTATTATCCTTAACAGAAATAGCTAGATTAAGTTCTAACTGAGCTTTTGCATCTCTAATTCTCTTTCTACATGACCTTACAACATTCTTAAACACTTCCTGTTTCACCTGCCCCTTTTTCCAAAGTTGATACACTCTTTATTTCTGAGTTTATGCAAAAGCTCTCTGCTCAGCCAGGCCAGTCTTCCTCCCTGATGGCTCCTTTTTTGGTACATAGGGACAGCCCACTCCTGTGTCTTCATAATTTCATTCTTAATGCAAGCCCAGACTTCCTGGACCCCTATGTTTTTGAGGGCTGCTTCCCAAGGGACTTTCTGAACTAGCGTCCTGAATAGATCAAAGTCAGCCCTCTGGAAGTCCAAGGTGGAGGTTTTGCTGACAACCCTCCTTACTTCACCATGTATTGAGAATTCTATCGTGTCACGGTCACTGTGCCCAAGACAACCTTCAACCACCACATTGTCCACCAGTCCTTCCCTGTTCATAAACAGACTAAAACTAAACCCAAGCCCAAAAATCCATTTAATATAAAGTCCTCTCATCGAGGATGAATCAGATATTAAACTGATAAGAAGAGATACTATATATTTGCTTTATCTCCCTCCATGCCTCCTAAGAATGACATCTTTTCTTACTGATAGCCTGTAAAACTGCACATCTGGTAACAGAATTTCATATCAGATACCTTCTGTCTTCATCCTGGCTTGCTTGTTTATATACTTAAGGTTTTATGTTGGTTTTTGAATATATAAGTGTCGTGGTTTAGGGCTGGGCCGGC